>NC_080168.1:76757157-77057157 GCF_950295315.1 Erinaceus europaeus | reverse complement strand
AAATTTCACTGAGAATTTATCAGGGTCTTGAAAACAGGTTCAGGAAATCCCCTGGTTCATCAACAAGCATGTGTGATTCATCTCTTTAGACAAATGCCTTCATTCATTCCACTAATACTAACTATATGCCTACTATGTGACAGACACCACTAGGCATTTTGGAATCAAATATTACATATTTCCAATATGTAATTTGACAGTATTTAATGCCTTATATACAAAGATATTCCCAATACATTAAAATTCGTTTTCATAGAAATGTCCCCCTATCTAATATTAATAATTAATGGAACTGAGTAATGTGTAATCAAAAACAAATCATATTCAGTGTGCCTCTCCATTGAGGATAAACATTTTAGCTAGAGAAATACTTCAGTTGTCATAGTAATAGTGAGGTCAGCAAAATTTTGATGTATGAAGTGCTTTAAATTTACAAGAAAACTTCACTACTGAAACAATTAAAAAAAAAAAAAAGAGAGAGCACTGCTTAGCTCTGGCTTAACTGAACCTGGGACCTGGGAGTCTCAGGCATGAGAGTCTGTTCGCATAACCATTATGTTATCTCTTTCACCCAGCATATAATTTTAAAACTGAGGAATCACAAAGACTTTTCCCTTTGTGTAGATTTTACCAACATTAACTATATTAGAAACCACAACATACTTAGAAAAACATGAAAAAAAAAAAAAAGGAAAAATGTAGGGATTGGGCAGTTGTACACCTACACATTACTCTGTGTGAGGACCCAAGTTCAAGTCCCTGGTCACCACCTGTAGGAGGGAATGTTCTCAAGCAGTGGAGCAGTGCTGTAGGTGTCTCTCCTTTTATCTTCCTATCTCTTTCCCTCTCTGTTTTTCACCCTCTGGAAAAGAAAGGGAGGGGAGAAATGGCCTCTAGGAATAGCAGAGTGATCAAGTAGGCATTGAGTTCCTACATTTACCATAGTGGGAAAAGGGAGGAGGGTATGGAAAGAACGAAAAAGAAAAGAAAAGAAAAGAAAAGAAAAGAAAAGAAAAGAAAAGAAAAGAAAAGAAAAGAAAAGAACAGTTTAGCATTATTGTGAAAATAGTTTTGAGTCAGAGATCCCTTAAAGCATCTCAGGAACTAAGGCTCTCTGCCTCCCACCTTTAAATACACATAGACAGATGCCTACAACTTGCGATATACTAGTGGGCAGTAGGTTAATTCTCCCGCATGCTTCTATTCAAACTAAGCTAAAAGGTGTTTATGTAATTTGATTACACATTACTCAATTCCATTAATTATCAGTATTAGATAGGGGGACACTTCTATGAAAACTAGGTTTGATGTATAAGGATATCTTGGTATATAAGGCATTAAATACTGTCAAATTACATATTAGAGAGAACTGGAAATTAGAGGACATACATTAAAAAGTGTGGAAATGTACATTTGTATTGTGTTGCTGTGTCTCTAGATTCTTGTTACTTAGAGAAACAGAAAATCAAAACTGAATTGTCAGTATTATATTCATGAAAAGGAGATAGCAAATGCTTAAAATATACGCTATGTTGAAAGCAAAGGCTTTCATTTTTAAAGTTTTAAGATAAATGCAACAGCAGTAGAGGAAAGCACAGTAACACCATTTTACGATTAACACACGTTCAATTAACTGACTCTTTCCATGAAGGCTCCAAAATTCTACTCTGCAAAGTAAAATTTGTTAAGTGTTATGAGACAGAAACATAGCATTTGTGATTAAAAGGTTAACGGGAATTATGCTTGAGAGTCCATTACCTTATCCACTGTACCACTTCCTGGATCGTGGTTAAAGGGAATTATGAAATTATGATAGGGGAAGCATTATTTGTGCTGGGCCTTGAAAAATGAGATATAGATGGAAGGTGAGACAAAAGAACACAAAAGTGGGTGGGAGCAACGTGAGCAACATGATTTTGTCTCCTCATAGTCTCTCTTCTCTCACTTGAATCTGAAATAAAGGAATCCATCCATATCCAATTCACTTCACACAAGAAGTAACTCCCATGGTCTTGTCAATATTTATATTTCTTAAAAAAAGAAATAACTAGGAAGAGCCTTGTATAAATTTGTTTCTACCTTCCCTTAGGTTTTTGGCCATTTATTGAACTCCTTTTTAAGTTCTGGGAAATGTTCCCAGAGTCTTTTCAAAATTCTCCATCCCCCCACCCTCCATCTCTCTCCTTTTGTTTGCTACATTTGGTTTACTTATTGGTTTCTGCTACCTATAGCCAAAATAATATTAGTGAATATGAACATACACCTTAAATATTGTCACCTGACTTGGGTGGGGATGGGGAGAGTGGATGACAGAAAAATTAAAAGGCTAAGTACACAAAGTACATCCAAAAATGAAATCAAGGGTCCATATTCTGATTCTGCCACAAAACTGCAAAGTTTCCTCAGGAGAAGTTGTTTCACATCTCTGAGCACCAGAATCTACATAATCAAGTAATTGGTGCACTTTTACATACAAAGATCTCAGATATCTTCAAAACAAAGCTGGCCTTCTTCTCTAATTAAAAGTACTTTATTAGGGGAGTCGGGTGGTAGCGCAGCAGGTTATGCGCACATGGCACATAGCGCAAAGACAGGCGTAAGGATCCTAGTTCGAGTTCCCTGCTCCCCACCTGCAGGGGAGTCGCTTCACAGGCAGTGAAGCAGGTCTGCAGGTGTCTGTCTTTCTCTTCCCCTCTCTGTCTTCCCCTCCTCTCTCCATTTCTCAACAATGACGACATCAATAACAACAACAATGATAACCACAACAATAAAACAAGGACAACAAAAGGGAATAAATAAATAATATTAATTTAAAAAAACTTTTAAAAAAATACTTCATTATTTCATCAGTATTTGCTTGCTCTAATGCTCTCTAGAGGATTTAAATAAAATCAGGGTCAGAAATTAGAAGCTATTTCTTAGATTTTACTTCTATCCTAGAAATAAAATGTTGAGAAGTTAAGACTTGGAAATACACAAACTTCTGCTTTAACTTGGACATTACTATTCTATTTGCCAGCTTGAGATATAAGTTCTGTTAAAGAATGCAAAAGAAATATGTGCCTAGAACTTGTTATAAGTTAATGGCATTTGTACACTGAATAAGTTAAAAGTAATAAGTAAGCAGGAAGGGTGTTTATTAGCTTTGGCATTTAAGTAATGACAGCAACTGTGTTAGGAAGCCGTCTGGCATCAGGAAGTTACAGACATTCATTTCCACAACAGCATTCTGGATCCAGTGCAATGTGGAGTCCTTTATGAGCACTTCCAACTAAAGGTAAAGCACAGATAAGTGGTCAGAACCAAAATTCTAGGCTGAACTTTGAGATTTTTAAACTTCAGATGCTGTCTATACTCTCTGGAAAGGGACTCAAGGAATAATACCACCATAGAGCAAGCACTTTGAAAAGGTAAGTAATTTATAATTTTCCCATTAGTTTTCATTTAAAATCTTTTTGGATCACTTCTTATTCTCTCTTTTTGCTTAAGTTCTGTCACTTTGTCTATAATAAACCAGTTTATTATAAGCCAGAGGAGGGCCTACTAATAATAAACCAGTTAAGCAAACTTATATATAATCCTATATTACTGAAACTATTACTCTACTCAAAATTATAAACTGATCATATGGCCTTTATTTAATCTTCAGGAATAAGCAAGAATGCTCAGGGTCAGGGAAATATAGCACAATGATTTGCTCAAAAGACTGACACACCTAAGGCACTAGAGAGCTCATTTTCAACATTGGCAGCACCATGTTTCTGAGCTCAATGCTCCAGTAAATAAACACATAAATAAATGTGCTCAGCTATATATAGCATTTGCTTATTTATTTAAAATTTATAAAAGAAGCAGCCATACAAATATTTCCCAAGGTTATCTATCTGTGATATATTTCCTTACATCACAAATATAATTGTGTTATAAATTCTCAATTTTAAACCAGATATGAAAAACATAATTTAAGGATTAGATTGAGGATTTAGCAAACTTCTCAACTTCCTTACTCTGCTCATTAGAAAACTGGTCCTATAAGTCACCATGTCCTGCCTTGTGGTTTATTCCCCTTACTCCCTTCTCTATTCCTATCACTTAAGACAACAGAATCTAAAGAAGGTAACAGAAAGAACAAAGTGACAGAACTTAGGCAAAAAAGTCAGGGTAGGACATCTAGAAGCAGAACTCCTTTTGTTCACATATTTCAAAACAAAATTACCATTACAAGTTTTCAAAGTCGTGTCTCTCATTTTGAGATTGTAGATAATGATTACAAAAATTAACTATCTTCTTCCCAAAGAGGCAAAATTCTGATTTACCGAATAGCATAAAAATGATTTTCATGGGAGTCGGGCGGTAGCAGAGGGTTAAGCACATGTGGTGCAAAGCGTAAGGACTGGCGTAAGAATCCTGGTTCGAGCCCCTGCCTCCCCACCTGCAGGGGGGTTGCTTCATAAGCGGTGAAGTAGATCTGGAGGTGTCTGTCTTTCTCTTTCCCTCACTGTCTTCCCTTCCTCTCTCCAATTCTCTCTGTCCTACCCAACAATGACGACATCAATAACTATAACAATAAAGCAACAAGGGCAACAAAAGGGAATAAGTAAATTTAAAAAATGATTTTTCATATAATAATTTCATTGTTCACTTGATGGCTCATAGAAGTACTTTGTTCATCTAGTTACAATAAAATTTTCCAATGAATAATAATGCATAGGTCATACTTCAAGAGATAACTCATTAAAATAAGAACCTTAAGGTATTACTTCTGCTAAAAATTATAAAACACAGGGTTGCCCGTGTTTAGGCAGAATAAACTACTTAAATTTACCCCCCAATGTACATTATATTTAAAGTATGAGTTAAAAAATTATTTGTAAATTGCTTTCAAGATTACCTCTGTAGCAAATAGCAAAGAAATGTGGAATAAATTTTTGCTTGGACTTTTCATTTAGTCTGTCATATTTGTGCTCCTTTTTTTTAATTTATTCTTTTCTAAACTCAAATAAGGCTTAAAATTTTGCTCATGTAGCAGATTTTGAGGCTTCCTGAAAAAGTCAGTTAATACAGTAAAGCTGTTCCAAGTATACTCAGATGACTAGAATTACATATCTAATACAGTAAAGCTGTTCCATGTATATTCAGATGACTAGAATTACATATCTACGTCACCTTCCTTCCAGATGCTATATTCAATGAGTCTGCTGGTGAGATACTGTGGTCAATCTCTTTCTGCAGGGGCGGTGGTGGTATTAATTAGTACAAGCTCAGCAGCAGACAATAGCTGACGCATACAGGATTCAATATGTAACAAAAGTTCTGACATTCAAACAGAATTAGATTAGCACAAAAAAGCCTTGATTCTTTAAAATGTTTATACATTAGGGTGTAATTTATTTTTTTAACAAAGACACTAAAATATAAGTCATAACTGACTATCAAAATGAATGCTTCTTACATGCAATGCTATTAGCAAGAAATGATGAAGAATCAAGCTACACATTTAAAAAGAAGACAAAGAAGAATCAGGTTGGCCAAGGGTTAGCCATATTTTTAAATGAGTAGACAGTATCACAGAGTTAGATAACAAGGCATCAAATTCAAATGAGGAAGACTGATGCTCAGGGATCCAGGGTCAAGCTCCCAAGCCCCACCTCGAGTGGGAGGAGATTCACAAATAGTGAAGCAGTGTTGCAAATGTCTCTATCTCTATGCCTTACCTCTCAATTTCTTTGTCTCTATACAAAAAAAATTAATAAAATAAAAACTATTTTTTAAAAAAGCATGGTGCCAAATTTAACATAGCTGCTTTTATTTTTCTTTTTAAGGTAATGATTAATTTTTTTAAGGTATAAAAACATGCTAGTAGGAGGAACCCAAAGAGATTTAGTAAAGTTAGAAAATATGGAGACAGAAACAATGTGTTTTTTTTGTTTTGTTTTTTTACTAAAGGTAACTTGTAAAATCATTCCTTTTCCTTAAAAGGAGTGCCTGAATTTCACAGAGGAGTAACTTGTTGAGTTGAGAGGGAAATATAAGACCTTTTATCTTTCAACCAGGACAACTACCTTTATGTTTGTTTTTTTTTAACCAGAGCACTGTTCAGCTCTGGCTTACAGTGGTGCGGGGGACTGGGGATTGAACCTGGGACTTTGGAGCCTCTGGGAGAACTACCTTTATGGTAGCATTTCACTTCCTTTCATGGCATGGCAATATCTCTGGCAATGGTAACTGGAGCAAGCAGACATTACAATGATATCCTGTGCCAATCATGGTAATGAAAATACCTCATTTCCCATGAGGAGTTGGTAGATGCGAATTCTTCTTATCTGGCCCGGAATTAAGTCTGCCTAATTTAGACAGTGAAGATTAGCAGTCCCATATATAGTGGACGGTTTCCTGGAATTTGGGTAGGCACTGGGTCTAACTTATGGGTATATGAAGAACCTAATAATGACATTATTTAGAATCTTCAAAGTTGGATGAAGGGTTATCTTTTTAAGTATTCATTTAAATGTGTGATAACAGACACCTAAGACAGAGGTTTTCTGGTATTAATAAAAGGATATCTTTTAGGATCAGGGAGAGAGTATAACAATTATGAAAAAAGATGTTCATGCCAGAGCTTCTGAAGTCCCAGATTCAATCCACCATAAGCCAGAGCATAACAGTACTCTGTTAAATAAATAAATAAAAATAACAATATTCATTTTTATTTTTTTATCATTTTTACTTATTGGAAAGAGACAGAAATCAAGAGAGAAGGGAGAGATAGACAGACACCTGCAACATGGCTTCATTCATAAAGCTTTCCCCTGCAGGTGGGGACCAGGAGTCTTTGTGCCTTGTAACATGTGCACTCAACCAGGTGTGCCACCACCCAGCCCCACTTTTTTTTTTTTTTTTTTGCTTGCAAAGTAGATGAAATCCTTAAGCCTAGAGATCAAGTAGGTCTAGGTGAGTTAATCTCCAACATGTAGGTTAAACTTTCCACTGAAACCAGTGGTATTATTTAATTTTTTAAAAATTATCTTTATTAATTGGATAGAGACAACCAGAAATTGAGGGGGGAAAAGGGCTATATAGAGAGAGACAGAGAGACACCTGCAACAATGCTTCACCACTCCTAAAGCTTTCCCCCTGTAGGTGGAGGACTCGAATCTGGGCCATGTGCAATGTAGCATGTGCACTCTATCAGGTGCGCCACCATCCAGCCCCACCAGTGATATGATTAATTCCAGTTCTTATCTGCAGTGAAGCAAAGAAATTTACAGTCACATAAACTATGGATGTTTCCCTTGGCATAGGTATTGAAGTATCATTTTTATACTTTTAAGGGCTGTGGTTCTGATTAACACTATCTAGGACAAACTCTTCCCACACCTTATTCCTCCAAGTAGGTAAACACAATCTTAGAACAGACTATGAAGATAGGATGCACATATCACAACAGGCAATAATGATCACCAAAACCCTACAGTTTCTGTAAAATGTAAAATCATGTTGCTATCACAGGGGAATAATGTGGAGTACTAGGAATATGGTGGGACCTACTAGGTACCATGTTTCTTTTTTGAGACTTCAAATTGGAGGAATAGGACACAACAGAAGTTTTATGGACTCTTAATCAGCTTCTTGTTAGAACCACAAGACTTTCATTAAACTATTGGTGCCAGGCCGTGGGAAGCAAATAAAGCATACATGCCAGCTTTGTAGAAGCTAAGAACACCAGAATAAAGTCTAGACTGAGAAAAAGGATCAAGGGCTAGAGCCAAATGATGGGCTGGTTTAGAATCTGTCAAAGAAAGTCAGGGAGAACAAAGAACACAGATCAGTGGTTTTAAAATCCAGACAGGTTATACAAGGGAGATGATCAGTTGTACCCTTGAGTTAATAACCGCATTGTAAATCATTAACTCCCCTAGTAAGGTGTCACTTGCAGTGGCAGCGGGATGCAGAAAAAGGAGGTTTGGAGCAGAAAGGGAACACAATCCTTTATTTGTGCTGGCACCTCAGAGTTGGGTGAGAGAGCAGCAGTTTGGGCCACGTGGAGGTAGCAAAAATGGCCGCCTTGTGCAGCAACTTTCCCTGTGTCTAATCACCTAAGTGAAAGGTGGGAAAGAGAGAGAGGGGCGGAAGAAGGAGGGATTTTATGGGAAGAGCTCTCCTGAAAATGAGAAGGGTGGGAATAACCATAGCACTCCAGGGTAGGATAATAACTCTCGTGAGAATGGGAAGGGGGAGGAGTAACCAAAGCACTCCAACTATCGTGGGGGGAACTGACAATGCCCTGAGGGCACAACATGGCAGATGTGACTGCATCTGCACAATTTCCCAGCAATAAGGGATTAAAAAATAAACTCCAGAACACCAGGCATCAGGAAACAGGAGTGAATGAGTGATATAGCATGTGAAATGCCCCTGGTGAGAAAAGCCAAAAGAAGAAGGACAAATACCAAATGATTTCAACTATAAGTGGGACTTAATATATGGGGAAAGGGAGGGAGGCAACAAGGTGAAACATGGACTAGATAAGATGTATTGCATCAAAGCCAATGTCTGGCAAGGTGGGGGGGGGGGAGTGAAGAGAACTTCCTGGTGCGTGAAGAAACTGTACCCATGTATCAATAAAAACACTGCAAACTACTAACCCCCTCAATAAAAATAATAAACAAACAAAAAAACCCAAACAAACATACACAGGGCAAAGGAGACAACATAATAGCTATGCAAAAGACTGATGCCTGAGGCTTTGAGGGCACAGGTTCAATTCCCTGCACCACCATAACCCAGTTCTGGTCTCTGTATCTTTCTGTTAATCTTTTTCATTAAAATAAAAAATAAATATTTTTCAAAAACGCCCCTGGCTTGATGGCTAGAAACTTTAGCAGTCCTGCTTGCCCCGTGGAAACATGTGCAAACAGGTCAAATAAGATGTAAGGAATGTTATGAATCAAACTTTTGTGTTTTTGTTGGTTTTGCGATTATGTGGTACTACACAAGTGTAGTGACATAAGAATTCCATGAATAAATTTATTTTATTTTTTTAATTAAAAATTATTTATAAAAAAGAAACACTGACAAAGAAACAAAGGATAAGAGGGGTACAACTCCACACAATTCCCACCACCAGAACCCCATATCCCATCTCCTCCCCTGATAGCGTTCCTGTTCTTTAACCCTCAGGGGGAGTATGGACCCAGGGTCATTATGAGATGCAGAAGGTGGAAGGTCTGGCTTCCGTAATTGCTTCCCTGATGAACATGGGCAGGGAACTGAGCCCTTCCCAAAACCGGTACTCCTTAAAAAAATACCTAACTCCAAGAAAATATATACAACATGATTGTTAGAAAATAAAAGTAAACTTTTCCGAAATGACATAGGATGGAAAGGAAGCTTTGATCTTAGTAACTAGTTGACCATTAACAAAAATGCAAAGTCCTACATAAAAGACTAAAAACTCTGAGGGCCAGGAGGTGGCACATCCAGATAAGTGCACAAAGTACAAAGTGTAAGGATACACGCGTGGAACCAAATTCGCTTCAGAAGCAGTCGAGCAGGTCTGTAGGTGTCTTATCTTTCTCTCTGTCTAACCTCTCTCTCAATTTCTCTCTGTCCTCGTCAATAAAATGGGAAAAATGGCCACCAGGAGCAGTGGATTCATATTCCTGGCACCAGGTCCCAGCAATAACCCTGGAGGCAAAAAAAAAAAAAAAAAAAGACTAAAAACTCTGGAGTGCAATTTTATTTTTGGTAAAACATGGTTGACTTTCACGATGCTTAAGCAAAAACTCAGTTTTTAAAATGCCATGCCTTAATTTATTTAAATTTTTAAAGATTTGATTATTTTATTTTCCAAAGAGAAAAATCTGAGAACTGCTCTGTTCTAGGTATTGACGTTACTCAGAACTAAATCTGGGATCTCTCTCTAACCTGCAAGTCTCATGTGCTACTGTTGCATAATACCCCTTGGTCCTTAATTTCAATGGAGTTTTTATAATATCAGTAATATATAAAGATGTTAAAATTCACAATCTGCTATATGGGGCAGGTAGATAGCTAACCCAGAATTGCATGTATGCTACTATCATGCACAAGGACCTGAATTTGAGTACCAAACTATTCATGGACTATTGCTGTAGTGTCTCTCCATTCCTTTTCTTTCTCCCTCCCTCACCTCACCCCACCACCCCCATTAAAAGGAAAAACTATCTGTAAGGAGTGGTAGAATCCTGCAAGCACTGAACCTCAGTGATAACACTGTTGGTAGTTGGGGGGGGGGGCTTACAATAATTAAGTACATTATTTTACAATCGTTTTTAAAAAACAACACTGGGTGCCAGGCAATGGTGCACTGGGTTAAGCACACAAAGGACCCGTGCTAGGAGCCAGGTTTGAGCCCCTGCTCCCCACCTGCAGGGGAGAAGTATCACAAGCAGTGAAGCAGCTCTGCAAGTATCTATTTTTCTCTCTCCCTCTCTAACTCCTCCTTCCCCTTAATTCATCTCTGTCCTATCAAATAAAATAGGGATTCACAGCGCTGGCACCGAGCCCAAGTGATAACCCTGGAGGTAAATAAATAAACGCAAAATAAAAAATTTAACACTGTTTACAGAAAATACAAAGAATATTCAGAAAAATCTGCTCCAGTATTTCTATGAATATAGTTGGACAAAATTATTTTTAATGAAATAGAAATAAACATCAATTATTGGGTTGTAGGAAAAGTCAAAAGGTGTTCTTATTGAGGAAAACACTGGGGAAAAATGTGTCATAACTTTTCTGACAACCCAATAATATACTATCTAAAGTGTAAATCAAGGACAAAGCAGTTTCTCAAAATCATTTATTAGTCAGGCTGTGAAAATAAAAGTATACTGTGGATAAGAGTCACACTTGTTACTCTGGGCCTTTAAATTCTGGAAATTGATCCCTAAAAATGCTTTGAAAAGTACTACAGATAAAGGAAATAAAATGAGAAAGGGGGAAATCAACATATACCGTCTCAACTCCCATGTCAAAGAAAAAGTTTTCATTTTTTTCTCTTGCTCTTTGTGAATAATGAAAAATCAAACAAAAGCAAATTTTCTCATAGTAGCTTATACTTCAGTTTTTTAAATAACAGGTATTTTTATCTTTTGAAGCATGTGAGTGCACACACACAATATTTGTCTACAGCAGTCCTAGTCTTTGTTCAACACCAGGGCAGGTTTGGGGTGAAGTATGCTTAAAATTTTGCATGGAAAATTTCAAGTAGACATGTAAACATCTGACTTTTGCCTTTAGGAAAAATAAGTAAAAACCTTAAAAAAAAAAAAAAAAAAAAGCCAGAGCACTGTCCAGCTCTGGACTGAACCTGGGACTTTGGAGTCTCAAGCATGAGAGTCTCTTTTGCATAACCATTATGCTATCTACTCTCTGCCCAAATAACAACCTTTTTTAAAGGACATTGAGAAATTTTCTTCTCACTTGCTAAAGATCCCAAAACCAGAATCACATGCAAATCCAGTAAAATCAAGTACAATGTCACAAATAACAGGTTTAAGTATTCTTATCAGAGTCTCCAAAATGATTATATCACTGTCTACTGTGTAACTTTTTATGGAAGAGAAAAATTCTACCTACCTAGTTTCTTTCTCTTTAGGCTTCCTATTTGTAATTTACTTTTTAAAAATGTAGTTGATATATATATTCCCCCAAAGACTTATGAAATATTAAGTCTGCCTGACAAAAGAAAAGGCACTTAGAAATGGATAAAAATCCACATTTAACTAGACATTCAGCTTCATGACAAGCTTAACAAAAAATTCAATTTATTCTGAAAAACTTGCATGACTGCAAAGCATACACATGGAGATTTTTTATTTTTGCAATAAATTCCTTCCCTGATACAGTTAAATGCAAATTATCTTTTTCTGCCTTACTCCAGAAAGCTCCCGCATAGTCAATACGCCACCTACTGCAAAACTGAGCTGACAGCGCAGGCGATGCTGCCAGCATTTCCATTCCATCACCAGGCTGGGGCTGAATAAAGGCGTGTTTGTATGGTAGTGTTTCCTTTTGAAAAATCTCAAAGCCAAGAAGAACAAGCTGAAATAGCACTTTCAAAAATGGAGCGTAAATTAAACAGAAGAGAAAAAGAAAAGGAGTATGAAGGGAAACATAACAGCCTGGAAGATGCTGACCAAGGAAAGAACTGCAAATCCACACTGATGACCCTCAACGTTGGTGGATATTTGTACATTACTCAAAAACAAACACTGACCAAGTACCCAGACACTTTCCTTGAAGGTATCGTAAATGGAAAAATCCTCTGTCCATTTGATGCTGATGGTCATTATTTCATAGACAGGGATGGGCTTCTCTTCAGACATGTCCTAAACTTCCTACGAAATGGAGAACTTCTACTGCCCGAAGGGTTTCGAGAAAATCAACTTCTTGCACAAGAAGCAGAATTCTTCCAGCTCAAGGGACTGGCAGAGGAAGTGAAATCCAGGTGGGAGAAAGAACAGCTTACACCCAGAGAGACCACTTTCTTAGAAATAACAGATAACCATGATCGCTCACAAGGACTGAGAATCTTCTGTAATGCTCCTGATTTTATATCAAAAATCAAATCTCGCATTGTTCTGGTATCTAAAAGCAGGCTGGATGGATTTCCAGAGGAGTTCTCAATATCCTCAAATATTATTCAATTTAAATACTTCATAAAGTCTGAAAATGGCACTCGACTTGTACTAAAGGAAGACAACACCTTTGTTTGTACCTTGGAAACTCTTAAGTTTGAGGCTATAATGATGGCCTTAAAGTGTGGTTTTAGACTACTAACCAGCCTGGATTGTTCTAAAGGGTCAATTGTTCACAGCGATGCACTTCATTTTATCAAGTAATTACCTGTGTCACGAACAAAGGCAACAAGCATGCAGCCAGCAAGCTTCGGAAAACCACAGCATCAAAGGCATCCCAAATAATGTGCCCAGCTAGCTCCGTACTCAAGAGCCCTGCTGCTAATCAATGACTGAGCTAACCGGTATGTAAATCCTTCTGCTAAAGATGTACTTCTATAGGGTGCTCCTGTTGATCAGACTCTCACACTTTAAAATGAAAACGGAGATCCTCTACATGTTGTAAATAAAGACTGAATGCACTTGCCATTTGTTTATTTTCCCTTAAGCTGTCTTTCAATCAGAATGTCTTGGGAACTCCTATAATGAACAAGCATGTATATTATCTATCGTTCATTTAAATAAATCATAAAAATATTTTAAGGGCATAGGAGATACTAAATTCTTTCTACTAATGACAGAAACTACAGAGAAACTGAACTGGTAAAATTAACCACTGAGAGTAAATCGTGCAGATTCACTAAAAAAAAAAAAAAAAAAACAGCTATAGTAAAACAAAATGAGATTATAAAAAGGAATTAATTTTTAATGGTAAGCACCAAAAGCTTATTCATTGTTGTTGTATTTCACACTAGAATTATAGTGAAATTGATATTTTGATGAAAATTCCTAGAAAATTGCTTACTAACAATAAAATAATAAAAGTATTGCTAACTGCTTTGCTTGTATTAATGATTACAATAAAAAGTTATGTGTCACTTTTAAAACAAATAGTACCACTTGATGACTCTGTACAATACTATGCATTGATGTAGTAAACTGGCAGGCTACTGCAACACTGGCTGGTTTTCCAAGTCACAAAAACAGCAAATTTGTATCTTTAGAAGCTGAGCTCTATCACTACATGGATAACTTAATCTCAAAAGAGTATCTGGTATTAAAAATAATAAAGGGTTATATCTTCACAATTATGTTATTTTCTAAGATAAGAAATCTTAAATGAGCATCACTAACCATTTGCTTATGAGAAAGCTTTTGCTTTTAAAATACCTGATTTTTTTGAGTATCTGTTTTGATACTCTCAGTCACTGAGTTCCTTTAGTTTATTTCATGCTAAACAAGAAATTATTTTTGAAATATTAACTATTTAAAAATTAAGGTTACAAATGACTGCTGTAACAATCTGAAAAAATAGCTTTAAATATGAATACATTTTGTCCTCCCAAAGAATAGCTCTATCATTTCTAAATCATTATCGTCTTCAATTTTTAAGAAAACTTTTTAATTTTTCATTTATGCTTTAAGTTTTAATAATTAAAACTGGTAATTAAAACTGTTTTAATAAGATGTCTACTAAAGATTTCTGAAAAACTTGACTGAAGTAAGTTACATAAGCTAGCAAACAGGTTAAAAGTTAGCTTACACATTAAAAACTTAGAATAAGGAAGCCACAAGTTCTCCAGAATTCAAACTGAATTCCAGGTATAATATCCAAGGTAGTAGAAAAGTTGGCTGTACATAGTAAAAGAAGTATTTCTAAACCTATTTTACAAAAAAAAAAAAAAGAGTTCATTCAAAATTCATAGTCTCCACATCAAATATATAATCTCTAGTGTATAAAAAGAAAAATCACTTCTATTAAAACATCAAATTACCTTTTATGTACTTCAAAATTAATCAGGATTTGAAGGAATTACGAAAGTAGAAAAATGTTAAATTATAGCAGTACTCTGTAACTGAATTATTTCTATATCTCTTCCTCTAGGTTATGAGCTGACTTTTCCTTGGCATTTGGACTTTAGTAATTAAAAAAAAAAAAAAAAGGCCAACAATTTATTGTCAAAGCAAGATTTTTCTTAAGATTTTATTACAAATGAAAAAAATGGCTCTGCCATGTCATTTTACAGTAAATATTGTTTAATAAATCTAAGTACTGGAAAGTTTTTGCATTAATTCATAAAAGCAGAAGTTAGCTACTGTAATAAAACTGATAGAAATCACTACTGAAAGATGTGGTTCATTTCTATGCATGTCTCTAAAAAAATCTTATCTGGATGATTTAATTCTTCATCAAGCTTTTTATAAAACACAACCTATTAAAAAATAATCCAATTACCTAGAAGAAAATTTTACTAGTGGGTTACTCTTATGTCACTTTTTTATAACTATCTTTTTCAAAATTTTGCTCAATTCAGAGTTGTATTTGTATGTGGGTTTACATATTCAAATGCCTTAGTATGTGTTGTAAGCACATAGAAAATATCATAACATAAAAAAGAAAGCATTATGGCTTTAATTTTATTATTTCTTAAAAATATTAGAAATGCTTTTCATTCAAGACTGAAAAAAATCACCTAAAATATCAATTACAAATCAGAGTGACACTGTCATAATATTCTTAGATGTAGTCATTTATTTTCTCCTTAGATCTGTTCTCCTAAGTAAATGCTGCTTTAAACACTAATCACAAAGTGATGATTTTCTTCTTCATAAGATATGAATAGGTCACTATAATTATCATACACACATATAGTGCTACCTTTTGAATTATTACACTCAGTAATCCTAGGACCGTGCTTTAAATCAAAATAAATAAATAAATAAATAAATAAGGAGCTATGGGTGTATTATTTTTCTAAAAATGTTATATGACAGCAAACAGAACTAATAAAAGACCAAGCTTTTCAAAGAATACAAGAAAAATACCTACCACTCTACAGTGAAGACATCATTGAACAACCTTGTTAAATTTTTGTTTTTTTAAAGAAAACTGTATACTTTTGAGTGCCATTTTTAATAGTAAGAGGTAAGAGTTAATGAGTGTTTTACTACATGCCAGGTAGCAGGCTTCAACATGTTATGCCCATTATATTCAAAACATCCTTTAAAAAACAGCAGTGCACTATTTTCTTCTTACAGCTAAAGAAACAGATTTAGAGGATTAAGGAGTATGCTTAAAATCAGGTATTAATAGAGATGGAACTTAGATTTAAAGCCCAGATGTCATGTTTTTGTAAGTCACTTATATCACTTAATTAGAACTTACATAAACAGGTCTTTATGAAGGTCTAAAAAGAGGTGCTAAAAAGAGAATATCAAAATGTAAGTTTGCTTGTTTGATAAACTCTCACAATGTAGGTATTTTCAAAACGGAGTATGAATTTTGGGAAAGCAAATAGTAATTTTAATGTCATGTCATTTAAAGAACATGAGATGCATCATCTTGGAAAAGTGAAAAATATCCCAAATCTGTCAATTGACAAATTAGATTTTTTTTCCACATATAAGGTTTGCTGAAAATGGGGCTAATTTTTTATAATTTTTACAGTTCATAGGACTGACACATTATGAGTTTAGAAATATGGCATCATGAAATACATATGGGCTCTGTGAAGTTTGGGCTCATATTTCACCTATGTCCACTAACTTGTTAGCACTGCTGTAAGCAGTAAAGTGGAAAGAACAACGATTGGCTGATAGAGCTTTATAAGGCTTAAATTAAATTCAATGATACATAAAGTGTCTCACCCATCAGAGGTAGGTGTGTGTGTGTGTGTGTGTGTGTGTGTGTGTGTGTGTGTGTGTGTGTGTGTGTGGGGGTGTGATCGGGGCTTTGCTGCACTGGGCCCATTTTTTCAAATATAGAGAGACAGAGAGAAAGAAAAAAGAAGGGAAGAAGAAAGGATACAGACAGAGAGAGAGAGAGAGAGAGAGAGAGGGAGAGGGAGGGGAGATTAGGAAAGACATTACAACACCAAAATTTTCCCCAGTGAGGTTGGTGCCAGGCTTGAACCTAGGTCAAATGTCTAACAAAGCAGGCATCCTCCCAGCTGTGCTATCTTGCTGGTCCTATCATATACTTTAAGAAGACATCACACATGGAAGTCCTGTGCTCTAAATGCTGAGCCTTCTCTCTGACTCCCCTCCCAATAAATTTTCAGGAAGCACAGGTTATTATTTTATCAAGTACAGGGGCATTTTTGTGAAATAACTGTAAGATATAGATACAAAAATTTACATTTATATTAATTAGGTTCTCTACTTATTCATGAGCAGAATAGAGAACTTAAAAAGAAAAAAAAAAAAAGGCAGTTAGAAAAGGCAGAAAGAAAAGTGAAACAACCCATAGCACCAATGCTTGCTTCTTTCAGTGCTGTAGGAGTCGGGCTCAAACCTGTCGTTTACAGTACATGGCAAAGCAGCACATTACCTAAAACAAGCTACTTTGCTAGTCCCCAGAATAGAGAACTTTTAACAAAAGGATGCTTAATACTGTCATGAAATACCACTATATGCAAATATATGGATATAGATAGCATATGGGGGATACTGCTAAGAAGTCTCCCAACAATTATTAGTTTTTAAGAGAAAGGGAAGGTAAAAGGAAAAGAAGGAGAAACAACACATTACCACTCCATCATTCATGAAACTCCTTTGATGCTTTTCATGGTAGTGCTCCTCGTTTGAACCCAGCGTCTTGCACATGCAAGGTACACTTTATTAGGTGGAGTTATCTTCCAGCCTCAAAACTACATATTTTTATTATGTGTCTTATAATAAAAACTCATGAGATGGTTTAACTTATGAAAATTTTATACATTCAGTCAACTTCTCTACTGAGATTTTGCTAGAAGGAAATACCAATTAATAACCCCAGCTAAATATTAGAAAAACATTTACTAAATGACTCTGTTTAATCTTTCCTCAGCACAGACAGAGTCTATAGCTGTCTAGTCAAGTTGCTTGAAATCAGAGATTTTATCTTACTCAGATTGTATGTTTGGCACCAAATGAAAATACGAATTCTAAGTAGAAGAACAAAAAAAATTTGTACGTATTTAATGTTCTGTAGGTAAACAACTTTTATTAGTTTAGAAACACACATCATATGTTTCTTGGGATTTTTATCCTGTAACTTCATATATGCAATGTAAAAAAGCAAAATGAGTGGTCTGGGAGATGACACAGTGGATAAAGCATTGGATTCTCAAACATGAGGTTCTGAATTCAATCCCCAGCAGCACATATACCAGAGTGATATGTAATTCCTTCTCTCTCTCTCCTATCTTTCTCATTAATAAATAAAATCTTAAAAAATGATTACAGCTGTTTTTTATCAACAATGTAAAATTCATCAGCATTAACATGTGTGATAACATAACCTTACACACAACCCTGCCTAATAGAGACAACAGTGGTGGTGGCCAGAGACAGGGCATGGGAATGGGTGAGGCTAATGGATGGGAACAGGTAAAAAGTTATGGATCTGCAGCAAGTCCTGAGGAAACAATGTACATCAAGATGACTATCATTAATAAAGTATTGCAATGTTTGAAGGTTGCTAAGAGAGTAGAACTTAAAAGTTTTGTTCATTAAATAAATGTTTATGTATTATGATATAACAATTAAGACTTAACGAGTGATCATTTTACAATGATGTGTTAAAATCAAGCCATTATATTGTATACGTAAAATACAATATTGTATGTCAATTGCACATCAATATAGTCCTGTCTAATAAATTATGATTAAAAGTCCTGCCTAATAAATTATAATTAAAAGCTCTAACTGTAGGGGAGTCGTGCGGTAGCGCAGTGGGTTAAGCGCAGGTGGCACAAAGCACAAGGACCCGGTAAGGATCCTGGTTCAAGCCCCAGGTCCCACTTTCAGGGGAGTCACTTCACAAGTGGTGAAGCAGATCTGCAGGTGTCTGTCTTTCTCTCCCCCTCTCTGTCTTCCCCTCCTTCTCCATTTCTATCTGGCCTATCCAACAACGATGACAATAATAACCACAACAATAAAACAACAAGGGCAACAAAAAGGAATAAATGAATAAATAAATATTTTTTAAAAAGCTTTAACTGCAAAGTCAAAATTATAGAATCTGATTTAGTTATCCCTGCTAACAAGCAGAGTTGTAATATGTGCCATTCAAAATCAACATGCAAATTAGACATTTTCTATATGCAACTCTGAGATATGTTGCCTCTGTAACAGACTTATTTTACCTAATCACATTGTATTTATGACAATATTAAAAGTAATTGCTTTTATGAAGAAAAAAAGGGAGGTAGCAAAAGGAAGGAAGCTGGGCAAATTAAAGTGAAATTTGCCTAAAGTAATTTATAGAGATGACTTCTACTTTTTCAAAGAAGATTTACAGTATTAGTGAGTTACAGTATTAGTGAGTGCATGTGGGAGGAAGGAGAACAAACAAGAGCACCTTTCTGACAATACACAGTGCTAGGGATTGAACCTGAAGTTGCACACAGTCAAATTCTGGGCTCTACTCTATTCATCCCACCCCTCCCCTTGACAAAAATACAACTGTTCAAGAGTTTCTAACAAATTCATTCTTACTCTAAGCTGTTATAAATGATGTATTTTATCATATAAACCCCCAAAATGAAAAAAAGGTACAGTATTAAACATTTTTTAAATCCAGTATAAAAACTCTAGTTTTATTTTGATTACCAGTTGTTTTTTAGTTTTTTGTTTTTCTTAAATACTGAACTAGGTACTAAAGAGTAAGACAATTGTCATACACTTCTACATTCCATGTTTTAAAAAACTATTCCCTAAGGGAGAGGGAAATAGCATAGCATAACGGTTAAACAAAAGACTTTAATGCCTGAGATTCTAAAGTCCCAGGCTCAATCCAAATGCCATCAAGTCAGAGCTAAGCAGTGCTCTGGTTTAAAAAGAGCAAATACAAACAAAATATGTTAATTTAACCATGTAGCATAATAGGAATGTTTTTAGTAGTTATGTTTTTAAAATATTTAATTTATAAAAAACTCATTTTTGAATGCAGGTCCATCTTCTTTTCTTAAGTAATTTACAAATTGTCCTCTGGGTGGTTAGCTTTTTTTTTTTTTTGCTTCCAGGGTTACTGCAGGGGCTCGGTGCCTACACCACAAATCCACTGCTCCTGGAGCCTATTTTATTTTTCTCTTTTGTTGCCCTTGTTGTTTTATCATTGTTGTGGTTATTATTACTGTTGTTACTGATGCCATGATTGGCTAGGACAAAAAGAAATCGAGAGAGGAGGGGAAGGCAGAGGCAGGAGAGAAAGATAGACACCTGCAGACCTGCTTCACCAATTGGGAGGCGACCCACATACAGCTGGGGACCTGGGGGCTCAAACCGGGATCCCTATTGTGCTTTGCACCATGTGCGCTTAAGCTGCTACACTACCACCCGACCCCCGGTGTTTAGCATTTATCTTTCTACATCTTAACAGTGTGGAAACTGAAGAGATCTACTGATTTCTTAATTTCACCCCACCGATTTTGCATCATTATACCATGCTTATTAAGTAATTTTTAAGATTCTTAAAAAATCTGTTGAATAATTTTAACTCTAATTACAAGTTGCTTAAATTTGCCAGCCTTCTAGGTGTTTGTTGTTGTTGTTGTTTTTTTACTTTAGTATAGAGATACAAGAGCACAGAAGCAGAGAAAGAGTGAAAGATACCACAGTATTGAAGTTTCATGTAGTGCTTGAACCTGGGTCTCACAAAGGGCAAAAAAGAGCACTAGCCAAGTGAGCTTGCTAGATAAGGTCTTTTTCCCCATGAATCACCCAGGACCTTCCAGATAAACGGCTGACTACCATGACAAATAATATAAAATATAATCATAAATGAATAGGAAAGATACATCCCCCAATACTCAGTTGGTCAAGGCACCAAACCTCTTTTTCTATAAAGCATTCAAATCAGATGCATTGGATCGACCTTCTCGTGGTGCATCCCGTGAGTACCCATTCATTGGGGAAACTGACGATCCACATGGATCCCAATCACTTTCAAAGCCAGCAACAAGCAGCTCCTGACAGCTTTCAACCTGACGCTGTTGACTGGCTACGGAAGAAGGGAAAACGCTAGAAGAAGAAGAATCAGATGCCCTGCTAACCACGAGAAGCAGATTGTTTATGTTTCTTCCACAGGAATCCCAGAAAAAAAAAAAAACATCTGGACCCCTGCACACCCTGACATCACCCACTAGATGGCACGACTACAGTGGCACACCCCCCGAAACGCTAGATGTCACCTGACGCGATCTGAAGAATCTGATTCGCAGACTCCAAGGACAGAACCTTTTTACTGCCTGTCTGCCTTTCCTGCTTTTGCTTTGACCTGTCACGTTTTGGCGGTTCCAGCTCACAATCTACAGAAAAGCAGAATTCCAGAGGCTGACCTTCCTCATGCAGCATTTCATCCCCTGCCATTTCTCCCCCTAGTCGCCTACTTTGGACTGAGACTTTTATCGGACTTGCTGGTATACCCTTTGGACACTTTAGACAATTTATAGCAGCTTTTTTCCCTTCACGTTGCTGGTTTTTCATAGACTGACCCTGAGTAGTTCACAGACTTTACACACTGTTGCCCTGGGCATTAGATAAAAGGAAAGGGGGAGATGCTGGGAAATTGTGCCAATGCAGTCACATCTGCCATGTTGTCCCCTCAGGCTACTGCTAGTTCCCGGGAGAGTTGGGACATTCTCGGAGTGCCTGTTCAGCCATGTTGTGCCCTCAGGGCATTGTCTATATCCCCGCGATATCTGGAGTGCTCTGGTTACTCCTCCCCCCTCCCATTCTCACGAGAGTTATCATCCTATCCTGGAGTGCTATGGTTACTCCTCTCCCTTCCCATTCTCGCGAAAGCTACTCCTATAAAAACCCTCCGTTTTCCGCAACTCACTCTCTTGCCGGCGCTCCACTCTGGTGTTCAGACGCAGGAAAGGTTACTGTGTGAGGTGGCCATTTTCTCTACCTCCACGTGGCCCAACCTGCTTCTCTAACACCCAACTCTGAGGTGCCAGCGCGAATAAAGATTTGTGTTTCCTCTTCGCTCCGGACCCTCTCTCTTCTCTGCGGCCCGCGTACTACAACATCTGGCTCAACAACAATAGTGTCTGCTTAGACTTAGATACCCTCCTCACCTACTTCCTATTACAGTTCTCTCACTCACTCCAAAGCTAACCTCATCAAAGCAAGGACTGCAAAAGTTGAATAAGGGCAAAAGCTGAATAAGGTTCCCTCACTCACTCCAAAGCTAACCTCATCAAAGCAAGGACTGCAAAAGCTGAATAAGGGCAAGAGACTGGCATACTTTAACTATGACTCTTTAGTCACTATCAGGCCACCCCATCAGCTAGGGCCCTAATCGGGGAGTCCTGAGATTCCCAAACAGACTTGATGGGCCTAGACCTTGAGTAAATCCCTCCCTCCATTGTTACCGGTCATTTCTATAAGGAACAACACGATAGACTCCTTTGTGGGCCCCTACAGAACGTTGCCCTCAACTTGAATCAACAATGGTAGAGAATGTTCCATCCTCTGAAGGGAGGATGGACAACATTCTCTATGCTACACCTGAGGAAGATGGGTCAATGTTAGGGCACCCTGGAACGTTCCTACTCATGACCACAGAATGTGAGCTCAGATCTACAGGGATGCAGAGGTCACATGGGCTCCTAAGCTGAATATGGGCCCCAAATCACATCAAATCAATGGTGTTTATAGCCAACAATATTAATACCTTTTTCCCATATTAGGGAGCTACTCTCTTCCCTGGTCTAGCTTTCTGGTCCTTTATCCAACCATGACATTATCTCCCCAGACAATAACTTGGATCCACATGCATATCAGATTTCAGGCTCAGGGGAAAAAAGATAACTAGTATAGCCACAGGCCTTTTGGAATATAACTAAAATATGCCTACTAGCTATCTACAAAATGGAGGACCCCCCAACACTTCATCTTCACTATTCCAGCCTTTAGGTCCATGATTGGTCAACAATTTGTTTGGCTTTGTATGTTAACTCTCTTTTTCAGCCACCAGGTTCTAGATGCTAGCATGATGCCAACCAGACTTCCCTGGACAGACAACCCCACCAATGTGTCCTGGAGTTCCACATCCACAGAGCCCTTCCAAACTAGGGAGAGAGGCAGGCTGGGAGTATGGACTGACCTGTCAATGCCCATGTTCAGTGGGGAAGCAATTACAGAAGCTAGACCTTCAACCTTCTGCATCCCAAAATGATCTTGGGTCCATACTCCCAGAGGGTTAGAATAGGAAAGCTATCAGGGGAGGGGGTGGGATACAGAGTTCTGGTCGTGGGAATTGTGTGAAGTTGTACCCCTCTTATCCTATGGTCTAGTCAAATGTTTCCTTTTTATAAATAAAAAAATTTTAAAAAGATAATAAAGAAAAAAAAGAAAAAGGAAAATGTAAACTCCATTATAAATTATGTAAAGCCACTTAAATTTTAGAATGACAAATACTCAAGTGCTACGGTGTAAGAAGCAGTGTATTGTCTGAATAAAATGGAAGATAATAATGAAAAACAGTCACTGTTAGTGAATGAGGCTCTTGTCTGCTGGAGTGAAAAAAGTAGTTGACTTTTGAAAAAATACTATTCCTCAAAATGATCAAAACATTCTTCATTCTCCAGTATGAGCAATCAAAAGATAAAAAGGAGATGTATATGAACTATTTATAGTTGTATGACAACATCAAAATGGAACTGAGTCGCTTATCAAAACATGGCAGCCCTCCTCCAACCCCCTACACATACACCATCACCATCAAAAACCAAAAAACTCCAGAGTGCTTCTGGGATTAAATACAGATGCTTGACTAATTCTAGGCATTACCCAGTACTTCATCTCCTCTTCTTTCTCTATCTCTCTAGGTTCAGTATGACAGAGGTTTTGAACTACAGTCCCTATCTCTTAGGCTGTGAGGATGCTGCCAATTTTCAACACTCCCAAAGCATTCTCACTAACATGTACACATTTTCAGGAGTTACAATCCTCAAAGTAAGGGAAGTCAGTCATTATCACAGCTGGATTTGCTTCCCAACATGCACATGTATCCATCCAATCTATCCCCATGTCTTGTGATTTTACATGGTATTCTTTACATTCCAGCAGAATTCCAAATTCACCATACTCTCAAACTTCTGCACATCCTTAGTATTTCAGTTTGAAATATACATATTGTGCTCGCTTATAGTGGACCCTAACTAATCCTTCAGGTCACAACTAAAATGCCAAGTTTTCAGTGAAAATGAATCCAGAATAATTTGACAACTCTCCTACTGAATTTCTGCTATCTCTCCTCCACAGTATTTAAGACAAAGGAATACTCCTTAACACCTTCTATGAAGCCAACATCACCCTGATACCAAAAGCAGACAGAGATGCGACTAAAAAAGAATACTACAGGCTAGCTCAATATACACAAATCCTAAAGAATCCAGTAGAAAGCTCCTGGAAGTTATTGGATAATATAGTGAAGTTATACAAAATATACAAAATTTCAGGATACAAAATATATACACAACAGTGGCATTTCTCTATGTAAGAAGATATTCAGACATCAATACCTTTTACTGCTATAGCAAAAACTATCAAGTATTTAGAAATAAAGATCAAAAAGGAAGAACTTATATACTGAAAACTATGAATTATTCTCCAAAGAAAGAGAGATTCAAAGAAATAGAAAGATATTCCATCCTCATGAATCCTTAACATCATCAAAATGATCATACCCAGAGCCATATCCAAAATAAAAATCTAATCACAGATTAAAAAAAAAAAGTGCAAATACAATTCCTTATTATTTCCTTCAGGGATGAAAAATAAATATTTGAATGCTTTATAACATCTTTACAGGACTATACAATACTTAAAAATGTTTCTATTAAACTTCTGTTGGAACTCCTAACACAAACACTGTAGATTACACTGTCACTTTGTACTGTGTTCAACGAGGCTTTTGACTGAACTCTTCATTTCTTTCCCATTTTATCCACTTCAGGAAGGACTTCTCAAAATTATTCAAAATAATCCCACTACTTCAAAAAAAAAAAGGAGACAGGACTAAAATCAGGCAGGCTCAAATTCAAATGTTTTCAGGAATGGGATTGGTAAAGTAAGCATGAGAAACAACCAAATAGTAAATAAGTAATAACAGCATTACTCAGGTCATCTAGAAAATAAATGTTCTACCTTAAAAAAAAAATAATTGTGTGTGCAACAACATGCATTTTTAAAAAATCAATAAAAATAGGCTAGGAGACTAGATTCCGCTTCTTAACCCCAATGGTATTTGAGTAGCCATAAGACACATAAAGCTATGGGTTATAATCATGAGTTCTACTAATCTTTAATATCTTCCTCATCTGCCTTTAAAAAAATATCTCATGAGTCTTGAGAACTGTGTTTTACAACTTATAAAATACTGCATCTGCATCTGAGAAATGCCTGTCTCAAGGATGAACATTTTCTGGCTACTGGCCCCTATTGTACTCTATTTTAACAGCATCCCTTTTAGTTTTATAAATTTAGCCAGTATGACCCTATTGTATCCTTGTATGTACTACACTCCAAAAATGCAGAAACTATAGAGTAGATATAAATACCCCCTTATTTACACACACACACACACACACACACACACATATTGTATTGCAGTCATTCTTGGTTTCTAAGGCAATAATGTCTTAACTCAGAAAGTTTGTTTATAGGGATGTCTAAACCAAGACAGAGATAGAAAGTGTAATTCTATAGTTGCTATATTCAGCAGTTACAATGAGACCTAACCCAGTACAGCTAATGTCTTTATTATGTTTTTACTTTTTCAAAAAAGTATGGTGGTACTGGGGTTTCAATTAGGGACTGCTCGCGTGCCTCAGGCACAAAAGTCTGTTGTGTTAACAGTTGTACTATTTCCCTTATAAGAAAAGAAAAGTTAGTTATATAAAGACACATAAAGAAATCACATACACCAAAGTGGGGGGAGAATACAGGTGGGGAGAGAATACAGGTCCAAAAAGGATGGCAGGGGACCTAGAGGCTGAGGTCAAAGAGATAAAGGAAGTGATCATAGAACTTAACCAGCACCTTAAAAACAAGAAGAAGCAAAGGTCTGTCGTGATCTTGACCCACCCTAATTCCTCTGCATCTTGCCCTGAGGCCCCTATTTTGGCATCTTGCCCTGAGGCCCCTATTTTGGCAGACACGTGTCTGAATTCTCCTTTGGACTCCACAGCCACTTCTTCGGCCACCCCCATTTTGGCAGACACGTGTCCAGAACCTCCTGCTGCCTCCACGGCTGCTTCTTCGCCCACCCCTGTTTTGACAGACACATGTCCGAATTCTCCTGTAGCCTCCAAAACCACTTCTTCGGCCACTTGTCCAGAAGCTTCCACTTCGATGACTCCTCCTACCGCTACACACTTATCAGAGCAAGTCCACACATTTCCGGTCAATGTTGCCCCCAATAGACAAAAACCTCAGGCCTGGTATCCATATTCCGCCACAGACCTGAAGGAACTACACCAGGCTATCAAGGATGACGGTATTCATGCCCCATGGACCAGGTCCATTTTACAAGGCCTGCTTCAGAACCTTAATACCCCCCAAGATTGGAGGGATGTGACTCGTGCTACGCTCCCAGGCCCCCTCTTCCTGCAATGGGAGGCATTCTTTCGCGACGAATGTTTACAACAATCGCGGAAAAATATTCAAAATCAGCCAGAGGGTAATTTTGATGCATTGTTTGGAACAGGCCAATTAGAAACAGGGATTCAACAGGCGGAAGCCAAGTTTCCACCGGGGTATTTTGATCAAGTACGCCTGTGTGCATTAAAAGCATGGGAGTGATTAACACCACCCATGGGAGCAGCCTCAGCCCCCATTCTCTCCCTGCAACAAGAACCTGATGAATCCCTCACTAAATTCATTGCCAGGGTCCAGTCGAGTTTGGAAAGGAAGATTTATAATCCTGACGCTTGTTTTCTCCTCCTGCGATCCATAGTCTGGGATGGAATGCTTCCGCATTTTCGACAGGCCTGTATCACTCTTAAAAACGAACACCCAGATACTTGGATCTCAGGATCTCAGATCAAGCTCTTTTCAAGGACCTATGTTACAGGCCTATGCAGCTACCTTGCATAAGCAAAAAGGGGCTTGCTTTCAGTGCGGTCGACAAGGGCATTGGCGTAACCAATGTCCAGAAAATAGACCGCGACCCCGCCTCCAGTCAGGGCGACCCCACCTCCAGTCAGGGCAACCCCACCTCCAGACAGGGAACCAGAGACTATGAATGCCTTGTCCCAGATGCCAGAAAGGATTTCACTGGAGGAGAGATTGTTGGTCAAGGTTCCATAGGAACGGCACGCCTCTGCCAAATGTAAACAGGGATTTAAACTAGGTGTGGGGCTTCCCTTAGCCCCGCCCCCAAGGGGGAATGAAGCAGGTCGCCCGCTTGGTGCTGTGCCCTTCTTCCACAAATAGAAGCCCAGCTTGGGACCCAATCCGTCGTTACACCCACCACGCCAAGTAACAATAACAGAGGGTGAGCAGAAGGAGGAACCCGCGGTATGTGGGAACTTCCAGCATAGAAATAACTGGCTGGAGCAAGAGAACAGCTCGAATTCGGAGCCTGAGATTTTATGGACCACCCCTGTTTTAGAAAGGGGTCACCCAACTATGACAATAAAGATTGGTAATATTCCTTTTAAGTGTTTGATTGACACGGGAGCAGATAAGACAATATTAAGACAAGCAGAGGTTCCCCATAGTTGGGAACACCTCCCAGGACCACGCTTACATGGTGTTGGAGGATTGACTCAGGCATTCCGGACACGAGATTCCCTTGTGTGGGAAGATCCAGAAGGGACTACCGGACGCTTTCAACCTTTAATAGCTGATATAAGCACCAATTTATTGGGAAGAGACTTGCTGGAATCTTTAGATGTAGTGATATCCTCAGACACCTCTGCAGGACACCACACTCACTCCTGTGAGACTGCTAGACCCAACCAGCACCCCCAATACTAACTGCCACTGTTCATAACAGAACTCCCCGCTTAGATTGGCTTTCTAATGAGCCTGTCTGGGTGGAACAGTGGCCTTTGCCTAGGGAGAAGCTAGAAATTTTAAAAGAACTCGTCCAAGAGCAGTTATCTTTGGGACACATTCGTCATTCTCGGAGCCCATGGAATACTCCAGTCTTTGTGATTAAAAAGTGCTCAGGAAAATGGCGCCTCCTCCAAGATCTTCGTGCAGTTAATAAAACCATGCAGGTTTGGGGCTCCCCCCAAAGGGGTTTGCCTCTTGCTTCCGCAATTCCCACAGGAATTCCAATCATAGCTATTGATATACAGGATTGTTTTTTCTCTATTCCCTTACACCCACAAGATTGTAAATGTTTTGCTTTCTCTGTTCCTTCTATTAATAATGCCAGCCCTGCTGATAGATTTGAATGGGTGGTACTGCCCCAGGGCATGGCTAATAGTCCTACTATTTGTCAAGAGGTTGTTAAATCTGCCCTTTTCCCATATATTCATAAGGGCCTTAAGGTTTTTCATTATATGGATGATGTGTTAATATGGGGAGAATTAGATACAGATCTCTCCGCCCTACGTGATTTTCTAATCCCTGCCTTAAAGAGAAGTGGACTTAATGTAGCTCCTGAGAAGATACAGCTAATCCCTCCAATATCTTTCTTAGGCTCAGAGATTTCCCTAACGCAGATTCGTCCTTTAAAACCTTCTGTTACTTTTCCTTCTAATCTCACTCTTGCTTCTTTACAAAGTTTTCTTGGAAATTTGAATTGGCTTAGGCAGTATCTTTATCTGCCTACGAGCTGCCTGCAACCACTGTTCGATCTGTTAAAAGGAAACAAACAGCCCTCCTCAAAGCGTATGTTAACCCCCGAAGCCTCCTTGGCTCTGGAAAAAGTTAACCAGGATCTCCAGGACATGCACCTCGTTCGGTTCTCCCCCTCCTCTCCAGTAAATCTTCTAATCTTTAACTCCACCCCCACGGTAGTGGGGGCATTGTGGCAGAAACATGGTGTTCTCGAATGGCTTCATACGCCAGTAGGCGGAGCTCTAAGACTCCTTACCGAGATTGATGCCTTAGCATTTATGGTTCACCAAGGAAGAAACAGATCGGTTCAGGTCTTAGGAAGGGAACCAGATTCAATCATTCTTCCCTTTTCTCTCACTGATACAGAATGGCTCATACGCCACCATTCTCGTTTTGCCATAAGTTTAATGGGTTTTCCAGGACAATTAGATAATCATTTTCCCTCTAATAATTTGATAGCTTCTTTACCTCTGTTGCCTCTACTAGTACCTAAACTTTTCTCTCGAGATCCCATCCCCTCTGCTCCTACAGTGTTCACTGATGGTGGAAAAAAGGGAGCTGCTGCCCTTATATATTATCCAGACCAGCAATACCCCAAACCTCTCTTTACTGAACTTCCTGATAATTCCCCTCAGTACAAAGAACTTTATGCTGTTTTCCTTGCATTAAAAGCTGTACCAGAATCCTTCAACCTTTTTTCTGACAGTGTGTATACTGTTAACTTACTTCCATGGCTTGCTCGATCTTATGTAAGAATTGATGACAACCCACTTTCTCCTCTTTTAATTCAAATTGCCTCTATGCTCTGTTCTAGAACCCATCCACTGTATGTTCAGCACCTACGTTCCCACAGCCCTCTTCCTGGTCCCCTGTCCGAAGGGAATGCTGCAGCCACCTTGCCTCCACAGGAATTCTCCTAGCCTCTGTCTCTAATCCTGCTGACTTTCATTCCCTAACCCATGTTAATCTTAAAGGTCTTCGAGCTCGATTTCCTGATATTCCTCTGCCACAGTTAAAACGTATTCTTGCTACATGTTCCTCCTGTGCAGGTCTAATCAAAACACCTGCTATTCAGACTCTGGGGGTTAATCCTCGAGGTTTAAAAGGCAACGCTCTCTGGCAAATGGATGTTACCCACATACCTAACTTTGGCAAACAAAAATATGTGTTCGTCTCAATTGATACCTTCTCTAAGTTTATATGGGCTACAGCTCAGACTGGAGAAAACTCAAAAAAACTTATAAGCCATATGCTCTCCTGTTTTGCTGTAATGGGCTTACCTCTTCAACTTAAAACGGATAATGGACCTGCTTTTACCAGCAAACAATTTAAAGATTTTTGTTCCCTCTGGAACATTACTCATACCACAGGCATTCCGTATAATCCACAGGGACAAGGCATTGTTGAGAGGGCCCATCAAACTCTTAAGGCTCAATTAAATAAAGAAAAAGGGGAAATGTACCCCCCCTAATATCCAGCTGGCAAAAGCCTTAACTACATTAAATCTCTTTAATATTTACAAAAACTCAGACCAACCGCCTATAATTCTTCATTGGCAAACACCACCCACCCTCCCAGCTATTAAAGTCAAATGGAAAGACCCACCTGATAAAATTTGGAAAGGACCTGACCCCCTGTTGACTATGGGGAAGGGTTTTGCATGTATTTTTCCACAAAATTATCCAAGCCTGTTTGGGTTCCTGCCCGCCATGTCCGGCAACACCCACATGATGGCGCTGATATCCCTGAAGAACAAGAAACACTGCAAGAAGACTGGCTGCAAGAGGAATGGCTACAGGATGCACCCCAGGATCCATAATACAGCATGGCAGAATAAAAAAAAAATCTGATTCACAGAACTTCCCCCCCCCCCCGAATGAATGTCTTATGCTATGACTGGCCAGTTGTGTTTTGTGAGTGAGTGGAAAAAAAAAAAATTGAGTGAGTTGAGTGACCAAAATTTTTGTATGACCCATTGTGCTCAGAGTACTCTGAAAGTTAACTGACTTTATATAAAACGGCTGGACGCAGCCATGGTTTCTGGAGACGTCCAGAAACAGTCCAAAAATTGTTCATTCCCCCTTTTGATTTCTTTTTTAAGTCTTGATATCAATATGAAAAGTTTAGTCTTAAACTGTGTGAGTAAAGATGGTTCAACTATGACAGTAGATCTAAATTCACATTTGAAATGATATATCTTATTTACAAGTTTTTCTCCTCCTGCGTGTTATAAACTATTATGTTTAATATGCATGTTTCAAGTTTGGTAAACATTAACTTAACAGTTAAATTGTAACTTCGAAGCTACATTTTTACGAGAAGAGGTAAAAATTCATTTAAGTAACTGAGTGTTTAAGGTAAAACTCTAAATATTCAATGTGACAATTCATCATCTCCTAAGTTAAAATACAAATTCTCTATACAGGACATTTTTGGAGGGCCCCCAAAAATGTCCTGTAAGCTATCTTGTGGAAATTAATCCACAACAAATTTGGCATCAATCCGATATTGTAAATGTACCAAAAAAAAAAAATTGTCACTAAAATGTGTTAACTCTAGTAACCTGAGTTTGCCTAAAAGCCCAATGTAAAAATAGTTAAGAATCAATACATGTGACTTAAATTCGGTATGAAAACTTTGCTATATAAAGACTGCTACATGAGGTCACGTAAGATGACCTTTACACGAAATTATAAAGATACCTAAACCAATTATAATCATTGAGTTATCAATTGTAGTAAACTTCTAATTTGTTACAAAGTTTTTTCATAAGTAATTGACTACAGCTATGACAAGCCTTCGCATAAAGAAGCATCTGCTCATATAGAATCACCAGAAATCCATCTTGGACCCCTGACCTCTGACATCACCCACAATTACAGCCATCCCCCGAAACCCATGATGTGACCTGACACGATCTGGAGAACCTGATTCACAGACTCCAAAGGACAAGAATTTCCTACTGCCTTTCTCTCAACCATCGGTGTCTGCTCTTCCTGCTTCTGTTTCGTCCACCATGTTTTGGCGGTTCCAGGACACTCTCTACAGAGAAGAAAAGTTCCAGTGGCCGTCCTCCTCCATCAAGATAGACGTGTGGCATTTATTTCCTGGCCTTTGACATTGGACTGATGCTTCTATAGAACTTGCTGGACACTCCTTTTATACTGCTGGACTTCTTGAAGAATGACTGTAGCAGTTCATAGAACTTACCACCAGATGACTCGGGATTTTGCAATGCCAGATCACCCCTCTAGCCCCTCGGCTTATCAGGCCCCCACTCCTCCACCCATCAGGCTCACTCTGTCTCTTGCTACTCTTACTTATCCCTCCCTGTCTTGTGCTAGTTCTTTTTGAAGACACTTACACACTATCATTCTGCTTTCTTCCCAACAGGTTTCTGTTCACCCCTACACTGCTATTCCCCTGACAGAGATGAAGCCTTTTACAGACATTGACCCAGTTATATATGGCCATTAAGTAAGAGGAAGATGTTGGGGAATTGTGAGGATATGGTTGAGCTTGGAAGGGCTTGAGCCTGAGGGGTGTGTCAATCCTGTTAGTCTCTCAACCACGGAGAGGTTGAGCAAGGAGGGACAGTAGAACCCCAAAAAAGGTGTGCCTCTTATCAGTCTCCCTGCCTCACAAAGTGCCCCGCACTCCTGATACTATGGCAAATAGTTAAAAAGAAAGGGGGAGATGTTGGGTAGTATGCCACCTCCCCCTGGCTTCTGTTTAACCATATGCCTATATAGGGATTTACTGATCCAAAGCTTTGGTCTATTTACATAAATCACTTTTACATTTACATAAAGCACTCCCTCCAGGGCATTGGTGGTTCAGTGATAGGATTCTCGCCTGTTCCGCCCCCTCCTTGTCACACTCTGATTTTCACCAGTCACTTTTCTCTCCACCCTCTCTATATCACATCCTGTTTCCACCCTACTTGGAGAGTATAAAAACAGCTGCTCTTCTGATTAAAGACACTTGGAAATTGCTTTCCGGCTCTGAGAGTTCCAGAGTGTATCTCCTGCGGAAGTTAGTGCGGCACGAGTTCCTGATCCCTCTCCCACACAGCAGCCTAGATCGGCTGCAGTTGAGTTCTCTCCAAGCCAGAGAGCACTAGCTCGGGAAGAAGTACCCTCAGGCTATCCCGGCAATATGGAAAACTGTATTTACTGTCAAATGTAAAACATTAATTCCCCAATAAAGAAATTAAAAAGAAAAAAAGAAATCACATACACTGAAGAATAATATGACCTAATAGAAAGGAAGCAAGAGGGTGGCCATCACATTCCAAAAATGAAGGTATTAACTGAAATCAAACCTGACTTGATACAGCATCTAAAACTGTGAGAAGATAAATTTCTGTTGTTTATGTCACAGTCCATGGTATGTTGCCCTGGCAGCCCCAGAAAAGTAATACTTTGCAATTTATTTATTTATTTGGCATTACCAGGTTGACTTTTTCAGATAAAGACAGAGATCAGGAAAAACTGTACAACACCAAAGCTTTCTCCAGTGCAGAAGGTCTGGCAAGAGGTCTGGCTGACTGATTTTTAGAAAAATGTGTTTTCTGATTTGCTTCTTTTTTTCAGGACTCTGCATATATAATTTCATCACTCCTAGGCTGACTTTTTCTTTCAAATACAGAGAGATAGAGATAGAGGCCAATGGCAGGACCAGAGTTTTCCCTGGTGCTGTGGCACTCCTAAGTGATGGCAGGGCTTGAACGTGGGCTGTGAGCATAGCAATGGCATAGACTCTACCTGGTGAACTGTCTCTCTAGTCTTAGTGCTTTGCTTCTCTTGCTACTTTTATTGTTAATAATATATTTATAAAAAATATATCCTACACTTAACAAAAGTATACAAATTATAAGTTTATACTTTTGGTGAATTTTCATAAAGAAGACATACACATATAACCACAACACAGAAAGAAATACAGAATACTTAATATGTGGAAAACTGAGAAATGTCATGCACGTACAAACTATTGTATTTTTTAAAGTTTTTTCTTTAACTTGCTTTTTTTTTCCTTTCCTCTAGGATTATTGCTGGGGCTCAGTGTTCCTGGAGGCCTTTTTTTTTTTAAGATATATTTTTTTAAAAATATTTTATTTATTTATTTATTCATGAGAAAGATGGGAGGAGAGACAGAACCAGAGATCACTCTGGTACATGTGCTGCCAGGGACTGAACTCGGGATCTCATGCTTGAGAGCTCAACACTCAATCCATTGTGCCACCTCCTGGACCAAGGCCATTTTTTCCCATTTTGTTGCCCTTGTTATTGTTCCTATTGTTATTTTTGCCATTGATGTTATTGGATAGGACAGAGAGAAATAGAGAGAAATGGTGAGACAAAGTGGGGATGAGAAAGATAAGACACCTGCAGACCTGCTTCACAGCTTGTGAAGAGACCTCCCTGCAGGTGAGGAGGCAGGGGCTCAAAACATGGATCTTTACGCTGGTTCTTGCGCTTTGCGCCACATGCACTTAACTGGCTGCACTACCGCCTGGCCCCCCTTAATTTGCTTCCCCTCCTTTTGTTGCCCTTGTGGTTTTATTGTTGTTGTAGTTATTATTGTTATTGATATTGTCATTGTTGCATAGGACAGAGAAATGGAGATAGGAGGGGAAGACAGAGAGTGGGAGAGAAAGACACCTGCGGACCTGCTTCACCACCTGTGAAGCGACTCCCCTGCAGGTAGGGAGCCAGGGGCTCCAAACCAGGATCCTTGCACTTCACACCACATGTGCTTAACCCACTGCACTACAGCCCAACTTCCAAACTATTATATTTTTCTGTTTACTGTAAACCATTAATTCCCCAGTAAATAAATAAACAGAACACAGGTTGACAGCTAGGCTTTGATTTAAATTAATGGATTCAACTTGAATTTTCAAGACTAACAAAGATCACTTTTTTGTTTGTTTTAACTTTTAAGCATAAGTCTTATTTGGACACAAACAGTATTATTGAGAAATACTGTAATATCAGAAATATAAACCTTTTTAAGGTCTAACATGTAAAAAAAATGAAAAAAGAAACATCAAGTCTCCATTCCAACATTCTTTTTTTCTTCCTTTCTCTCTTTCTTAATAGGAAGAGGCTACGGTAATCTTTGAGACACACAGTAAACTTATTATTACATAGGCTCCAATTATTTTTTCTTTCTTCTACTTAACACCTTTTAAAAGGCTTTGCAGAAAGTGAATGTCAACTGAACCAGTGATGCAGTTAATTTACTTGCATTACTTTTCATGAATTTTAGACTTGTTTCCAACACATTATTTTTTTACCTAATCAGACAGTGTATACACAGAACACTGTCCCTTTGCAATTGTCTCCCTGAGGAAATGATATTCAAATGACAAAGTTGTATGACTCTGAAGTAGTTATTTCAAAAAGCTGGAGTATATAGAGAATCTGAACATTAAGAAAGCCTAGGGAGCCAGGTGGTGGCACAGCAGGTTAAGCGCACGTGGCACAAAGCACAAGGACCGGAGTAAGAATCCCGGTTCGAGCCCCCGGCTCCCCACCTGTAGGGGAGTCGCTTCACAAGTGGTGAAGCAGGTCTGCAGGTGTCTATCTTTCTCTCCCCCCTCCTCTCTCCATTTCTCTCTGTCCTGTCCAACAACAATAATATCAATAACAACAACAATAATAACTACAATAAAACAACAAGGGCAACTAAAGGGAAAATAAATAAATAAATTTTAAAAAAAAGAAAGCCTAGAAATTGAAGCTAGAAAAAGGATCATAGGTGGTATCTGAAACAAACATTTTGAAATAATAGCTGCAGTTCCAGAAGGAATTGGAGAAATTCAGTGTTGGGGAAGAAGAGAAGAATGGGGATGAAAAGGAAGGATGTGTTTAGCTGGTTTAGAAGATTGTGAGGCAGCACAATGGGGAGGAACACAATGGTGGTCAGCTGGAGCAGAAGCATGGACCTGACACAGACAACAGCAGGAACAGTGACCAGGAGAGAAAGCAGTATCTGAAATGATAGAAACATGAAGAAGAAAAAAAAAAAAACTGGTGTGCTCTAAAACTATCTTGACTTCCTATTTAAATCTTCTTGAATCTCAATCTTGGGGTATTTGGAATTATGAAAATGTGCTTTGCATGCAGTGTGACAATAAATCATACAAGGCTTTAAAATCATTAGAATGAGGTGACAGAATAAGGATCGAGAGTCAAAGAACATACCATGCTCTCACTTTAAGTGGGTATGATCAGATGTAAATGGTATAATGAAGTAATTTAATGAAGATTATACCAATTTTGGCCTACAATTTTAAGGTGGGGGTGAGAGAGGAGAGACAGCACAGCACTATTCCATTACTTGTGGAGATTCCTCTTTGCATGGTACTCCTATGTGGTAACCAGGGACTCAAGTCTGGTTCCTTGTACACTGTTGTGTGGTCTACCAGCTGAGCTATCTCCCACCACCTTGGTCTGTAATTTGCTTTTAAAGGTGAGGGTGTGTACAAAGTTATCCTCATAAAGCCAGCATTTCCACTTTCTGAATAAATAGAGCTATAGTTTATCATCTCTTAACTCAAATGTCTCTAAAAGTTTACTCTGAGGCAAGGCTTTTAAAGTTTAAGTAGCTTAGTTTTGAGGTTGATCCCAGAAAACACTGGAAGAAGATGCAAAGAGACTAGAATGAAAGCAATCAATGAGAAAGAGGAGGAGGAGAAGAAGAATCTAGAAAATTGGTGCTAGCTGTGGGGTAAACTGTTCTACTGTGGGTCTCTGGAAAAAATTCAGAATTACAATGTGTTCCTTGTAGTCAATCCACTTGAAGGTCAAGGGACCCTCGGCATTAATCTACTAGCTCCTGTCAGGGACTGGCTAATGTTAAGGTGCTGGTATATTTGACCTGCCCTCCAGGCAAGCAGAGCAGAGAACAGAAGAGAAAGCTCTCAGGCAGAAATGTAGAAGTTGGCCAGTGTGTGCAGAAATGGTGCTAAGAGACAGTGGGAGGGGGCAAATATGACATTTAGATCATAGTTCCTAATTCACAGAAGTCTTTCCCTAACTTGAAAATGTAAGAAATATTATTCTTCATTTAGAAGTTACAGGGGAAAAAAAAAAAAAGGCTGAAAGCTGCTCTAAATACTGGACATTATCCTCTGCTGGAAGTATAGCTGTTCCTTATATGGTAGGAATAAATAAATAAAACCACCAAATCCCCCATGATCATTAAGTTTTACACAGCCAGATAAAAAGCCAGTGATGGGTGGTGATTTTTTTTTTTTCCTTTCTACAAACTAGAAACAAAGGCCACAACTTCCAACTATAAACAATCCTAAGAAAGGTTCTTTCAGAGGGAAGAAAACTGTGTCTGTAGGGTTTTTTCCTCTTCTTTCAAATAGCTAATGACACTGTATAAGTAAGAAGCTGTGGAATGAAGACACACAGAGTTCTCTTTTTTAAAGACTTGTATTTCTTTACAAACACAGCTGTCTTTCAGAGTACGCTGGCTCACCCTCCGTGTTTTACCTCTGGGTAGGCCACAGCTGTCTATTTCTAAGAGTTGGCAAGAACTTATAAGGATAAGGTTTTTATTTCAGAACTTAAAAAATGTTTTCTAAGTCATTTTTGCATTAGTGGTTATTTTTTTTTAAGATTTGCTTTAAATTTAAACTCATCTAAGATGCAACTGTTGCATATTTTTTTCAATTAATTTCTTTAATATCTCAAGTAAGAAATTAATGCTCTAAACTAAGGTTTGTATATAATATCCCTAATGTTTATATCAAAATATACACATATATTCCCAACCCATATTAGCTATATTAAATTAGAAAACAATTTTATCCCATTTATCATATAAATTATATTACTTGCTTCTATTTTACTGTTAACTTGTTTTAAAAGTTCTCTATTCCTTACTTGTTTTCAATATTTTTTAATCATGTTGATAAAGTTTTCTTTGAAGTCTATTTGCTAACTGTAACTATGTGCAATTTGTAAATAATCTGATATTTGATAAATATACCCAAGTACTTATGCTTAACACACAAATTTAAAATTAGTGTCTTGATTCTACACTAGAAATGATTTTCTCAGGTGGGGGTATAGCATAATGGTTATGCAAAGAGACTTTCATGCCCAAGGCTCTCAAGTCCCAGGTTCAATCCCCCACACCGCCATAAGGCAGAGCTGAGCAGTGCTCTCGTAAAAAGAAAAAGGAAAAAAATAAATGATTTTCTCCCCACAAAGCTGGGACCTCATATATGTCAATTTCACTGACCTTCGACTGACTTTTATACACACACACACACACACACACACACACACACACACACACACACAGACACACTCACTTTCCACTAGTGCCACGACACTCACATGTGGTTCCAGGGTCTGAAGTTGGGCCAGAGAAGATACATACCCTACCCAGTGACCATTTCTTGCTTCTGGTCTTCTAACAGTTTTGCAGACTTTGCTTAGTGCCTCCACAGTAACAAGAATGAATTAATAAACCATTTTCTACAAGTAGATATTATAAGCAATATACTGCAAACCACTGTGACCTCAGAACTGGACCCTAAATCAGAAAACTGAACACATTTAAAAAAGGAAAAAACAAGAAACAGTAGAATTAAAGCATTATATGGTTCCACTGACTAGTTAGTTATAAGATATTTTAAAGTAAGTGCTTTTTCAACTGGAGAAACAGCATAGTGATGACACACAAAAGAGTTTCATGGCTGAAGTTCTGAGGTCCCAGGTTCAATCCCTAGTACCAGCATATGCCAGAGTTGAGCAGTGCTCTGGTAATAAGTAAATAAATAAATATAAAGAAAAAAGGGGGATGCACACCCAGTAAAGTGCATAGAGTACTAAGCACAAGGACCTGTCCAAGAATCTGGGTTTGAGCCTGCAGCTCCCACCTGCAGGGGGGATATTTCATGAGCAGGTCTGCAGGTGTCTATCTCTCTCCTAGACTCCCTTTTCTCTCTGTTTCTCTCGGTCCTAGCCAATAAAATGGAAAAAATGGTCACCAGGAGCAGTGGGTTTACTGGCACCAAGCCCCAGCAATAACTCTGGAGGGGGAAAAAAAATTGGAACCTTTTTTAAAGCTATAATGGTATTTGGCTAAGCATCTTTAAAAATATTCCTGTAGGTGGCTGGAGATGCAGCTAAGAGGTAGAGAGAACATGTCCCCATAATGTAGGAACACATGTGCATACTCTCTGAATAAATTAACTCTGAGGGAACAAAGGACAGTGACTGGGATACAGCTGAAATGAGAATGTCACTAGGTTAATAATCTAAATTTAGGTAAGTACATGGAAGCTCACATTACAATTTCTCCAATTTTGTACTTGTTTAAAATATTTTTTTTTTGCTTTTAAAAAATTTATTAGTAATTTAATATTAATTTTCAAAATTACAAGATAACAATTCCACACCTTTCCCACCACCAGAGTTCTGTGTCCCCCATTTTGTCCTTTGGAAACTGCATTAGTTCTCCCAAGATTGCAGATACAAATTGACTATTATTCCTATAACTATCTGTATTTACATATATGTGCCTATTTTTTTCTATGGTCCTGACCTCCTTTCTTTTATTTTTGCCTCCAGGGTTATTGTTGGGGCACTGTGCCTGCTCTAGGAATCCACTGCTCCTGGTGGCCATCTTTTTTTAGCATTGTTGTTGTTGCTGCTATTGTTGGATAGGACAGAGAGAAATTGAGAAAGGAGAAGACAAAAAGGGGGAGAGAAAGACAGACACCTGCAGACCTGTTTCACTGCTTGTGAAGTGACCCCTCTGTAGTCGGGGAGATGGGGAGCCTGGGGCTCAAACCAGAATCCTTGCACCAGTCCTTGTGCTTCGCACTATGTGCATTTATCCCGGTGTGCTACCTCCCAACCTCCCCCCACCCATTTCCTTTCTAAGTCACACCTACTACTTCTGAGTGTCCTCCCTTCCTCCCTGCCCTTCTCTCTCCGGTCCTGATGGAACTGGAATTCAGAGCCCTCTGGTCATCTTACCCTAACACCTATGGACCAAAATTCTTTATGGGGTGCTGGACATGGTGCTTTAATTTTTTTTTTTTTTTTTTAACAATGAAAAGGGGTTGGAGAATTCAGGGAGATGGAAAAGAAAGAAGAATTTACTGCTTATTTTCCTTCCACAATAAGCTTTTATGAGTCATGAAAAATCCTAAATATAAGGCTTCTCCCCCCCCCCCCCCCCGCTTCTATCGCTGAAGCTCCTGGTGACCATCCCCCACCCCCCATTTATTGAATAGGACAGAGAGAAATTGCAAGAGGACGGGGAGATAGCAAGACACCTTCAGACCTGTTTCACCACCCGTGAGGCTTCTCCCTTCAGGTGCGAGTGGGGGCTGGAACCTGGATCCTTGCATAAGGTCCTCATGCTTCATAGTCTGTGCGCCATCACCCGCCATCCTCCTCCCTTTATCTCTCTTTGACCCTCAACCTCTATAAAAAAAAAAATGGCCACCAGAAATGGTAGTCATGTCAAACTCCAATAATAACACTGTTGGCAAACAAACAGAAAAATATTCCTTTTAGAATACTAATATCATTAATTGTAACAAGTGGCTTGTCTACTAGGCACAACAGTTTCTCTAACACTTGACTGCCTCTCTTATCCTTGGCAGTACTGACACTTGGAGCTGGATGACGCTAATTAATGAGGGGTGAGCGGGGCACAACAGGATGGTTAGTAGTATTCCTGATCATCAGATGTCAGTAGCACACCCCTAATTGTGACCATCAAAACTGTGTCCAGATGCTGCCAAAGTTGCCCACATTTGAGAACCACTGCACTAAATAATATATAAATATGCATTCAGAAACCGGCAGGTTACTCACAATCTGCAAACAACTACCAAGATATTTTGTTTATGCAAGGCAAACCCAATAGCAAATTTATGAAGAAACTGAGGTTTATAAAATGAAGCTACATATCACCTCAAAGATTAACATGATAAGTAGCTTCACAGAGCTTTAATGAAATAAAATTCAAGACAAAGATGGGGTAAAGTACCAACACATACAAATGAAATATAATTTTTTAACAAAATAATCCATTCTTAATCACTTGACAGCATGTACAAAATATGTCATTAGACTAAGGAAATAGCACAGTGGTCTATGCACTAGACTTTCATGCCTGAGGCTCAGAGGTCTTAGGTTCAATCCAAGAAACCACCATAAGCTAAATAGTGCCTTGGTTTAAAAAAAAAAAAAAAACTATAAGTGCAAGGGAGACAACATAATAGTTATGCAAAAAACTTTATGCCTGAGGCTCCAAAATCTCAGGTTCAATCCCCAATACCACCATAAGCCAAAGCTAAGCAGTACTCTGGTGTTTCAAATAGACAGATAGGGAGCCAGGTGGTAGTGCATCTGTTTAAGTGCACACACTAGAGTGCACAAAGTGCTGGGTTCAAGCCTCTAGTCCTCATCTGCAGGGGGAAAGCTTCACAAGTGGTGAAACAGAGCTGCATGTGACTCTGTCTCTCTCCCCCACCACCTTTTTATTTGAAACTTTAAAAAAAAATTTTAATTTTATTTTGCCTCCAGGGTTATCGCTAGGGCTCGCTCAGTGCCTGCAGCCAAATAAATCCACTGCTCCTGGAAGCTATTTTTTCCCCTTTTGTTGCCCTTGTTTTATTGTTGTCGTTGTGATTGATATTGTTGTTGGATAGGACAGAGAGAAACTGAGAGAGGAAGGGAAGACAGAGAGGGGAGAGAAAGATACCTGCAGACCTGCTTCACCACTTGTGAAGAGACCCACCCCCTGCAGGTGGGGAACTGGGGGCTCAAACCAGGATCTTTAACCCACTGCACTACCAGCCGACCCCCTCTCTCTCCTTTTCCCCTCTCAATTTTTCTCTGTCTCTATCCAATAATGAATAAATAATTGGAAAAAAACCAAAAACAGATAGATAGATAGATAGATAGATAGATAGGAAAGAAAGAAAGAAAGAAAGAAAGAAAGAAAGAAAGAAAGAAAGGAAGGAAGGAAGGAAGGAAGGAAGGAAGGAAGGAAGGAAGAAAGAAAGAAAGAAAGAAAGAAAGAAAGAAAGAAAGAAAGAAAGAAAGAAAGAAAGAAAGAAAGAAAGGAGATAGGGTATATTTTTCATCTTATCGTAAATCATAAAGTTAGCATGGGGTATATAGCTTTTGTTATATTATTCTACTTCAGTTTACCTCTGAAATGTTTCAAAATAAAAGGTTAAAATAGTTCTTCTCTCTATTTCCTTTTTTTCCCCCTCCTGTTCTACTAACCACACAACTGATTTTGAATCCACATTCTGACAACTACTAGTTGGAAAACTGAAGACAAAGGTTATAAGCTACATGTTGTTAGTCAAGTAATAGCCTCTGTAAATTCTTTTCCTCTTATTAGATAAACAACAATGTCTACTCATAAGTTTGTTGTATAAATAAATAATTCATATAAATTGTTCACCACAGTGAACAAAAAAAGGGCTCAAAGGATATCTACTTCTGTTAGCTACCACTACTTAATGATATGAAAGATATAAACATTTTATATTTATATGCCTTAGTAAAAAGTGCTTTCAATTGTCCTTATCCAAATTGGACAATATAATAGCACTTTTGGATAGTACATCTGCATGGCTCAGGCTCAAGCCCAGTTCCCACTGCACTGGAGGAAGATTTAGTGCTGTGGTGTGGTGTCTTCACTCACCCCTCCCCACCTTTTTTTTCTTTGCTATAACAGCTTCACTAGGTTTTATGATTTCATGTTTCTTCTTTTCCATGTGCAAAGGCCCAGGTTTAAGCACCAGTCCTCAACTGCAAGGAGAAAAGCTTCAGGAGTGATGAAGCAGTGCTACAGGTGTCACTCTTTCATTCTCCCAATCTTCCCTTCCTCTCTCAACACCCTTATGTCCTATCAGATGAATAAATATTTTGAAAATGTGTTTTTAAAAAAGAGTAGTATTCAGACTGTAAGAACTAGAGAAGGAACCATACATGTATATAATGAATCTTAAATGAAATGGAGTTTTTAGGGGCTAGGTGGGAGATTGTTTCTAATATAGCAAACAGTTTACCAAGTGCAATGATCAGTCACCACAAGAGAGCACAATGTAAATGAGAAGCTTCCCAAGTAGTGGATCAGTGCTGTGGTGCCTCTCCTTCTCTATCTACCCCTGCCCCACCGGTTTCTCACTCTCTATGTAGGAAGGAATTTTTTTTTAAAAAGTCTGCTCGAAGTGGTAGGTTGTAGACTTGTATAGGAACAAAGCCTTACTGAAGCCGTGGGGGGGGGGGGAGAATTTCTAGAAATAAAAATTGACTCAGTGATTGTTTAAATAGTTTATGCAAATCACACTGTGAGTTTGCTTGTATGCTACATTTGATATGTAAAAAGCTGGGCTCTTGTCAAGATCTTAAATATACATAAATCAAAACAGAAAACTACCTGTAAAAATAGGAAACTATAGAAAATCAAAAGGAAGAAATGAAAGCATACCTGTCATTTCTTCCAGGTAAGATAAGTTTTTCCTAAGTTTTTCCCGACTGCTATACAACACAGGAAATGTACAGGTTTGATAAAGCCCGAGTGTTACAGAATGTTAAATAGGTAAACACAGCATGTCTAAAGGTAAAAACATAAGAATATTTTTCTGATATTTTCCATAAAAAACACAAAATAGGGCACAAATAGAGATCCCAAACAATTATTCATAGAGATCACAATGCAAACTATAGTAAATTTTAGTCTATAAAATTTAAGTGTGGTCTGGGAAGTGGCACAATGGATAAAGTATTGGACTCTCAAGCATGAGGTCCTGAGTTCAAACCCTGGCAGCACATGTAAAGAAAAAAAAAAATTAAGTGGAATTCATGAGTAATGGCTCTGAACATTTAGGTTGTATTAATAAATCCACAGTAATGACAAACTGAAAAACAAAAACCTAAATATGACAATGGTTGTTGCATCAATTATAGATCAATTCTGAGAAATACCACAAATATATTTAATTCACATTAAAATACTGTTGGTGCAATTATTACAAAATACATACAGGAGAGACTATATTATCATAGGTATCAAGGCTAAAATAGAACTCAAAAATCTTCTATCATGGAAATTGGGGTCAGGTGGTGGTGTACCTAGTTTAGCACACGTTACAAGGTGCAAGGACCTGGGCTCGAGCCCATGGTACCCACCTGCAGGGGAAAAGCTTCACGAGTGGTAAATTAATGTTACAGGTGTTTCTCTGTTTCTCTCCTCCTCTATCACCCCCTTCCCTCTTGGTTTCTGGATGCCTCTATCCAATAAATAAATCAAGATTAAAAAAACATAGAAACTGAGTTAAGTTCCTCATAAATAATTACTTTTGACCACATAATCTATATTAAAGTCCCAGGAGGTCACAGGGATGGGAGCTCTTGTGCATGCAAGCAAGATTCAACTACTCCTGGACTGACATTTTCATTCTTTCTATTTCAGAGAGAAAGATAGATGGAATGAAGGAGAGGGCTGGGGAGAATAGTACAATGGTTATGCAAAAAGAAAGGAAGAGAGACACCATAGCACTGCTCCTCTGATTGTGGAGCTTTCCTCCTGGTGTTATCCATGTGAGGTGCGGCTTGGAATTGGGTCTTTATGCATGGTAAGGCATTTGTTTTACCTGCTGAGATACAGTGCCAGTCCATTAATTCCATAAAATCTTTAAGAATTAATGTACTGTAGAAGCAAGAAAAAAAAAAAAGATTTGTCAAGCTAGTCTCTAATCAGGAAAAAAAAAATCTATTCAGTCTATGCAATGAACATCTATAACTGTTAGCAATTTTGGATGACAGTACTTAAAAAACATCTCTCAAAAACCTTTGTTGGTTTTCTCCAGTTAAACTATGAAGATTCTGTTGTAGGCAATTGCAGATTTGTCAGAATGAGTCACAATAACACACATTAATTCAAGACAATGGTTACTTCTGGAAAGGGAAATGGTGGTGGGACTAGAAAAAAGAAAAATGGGATGTCAATTTTATTTAAAACGCCTTAGCTCCTTTAAAATGAAACACACACACACAAAAAAACATATACAGGGCAAATGTCAACAGTTATGAAAAATAGCAGCAGGCCTCAGGTCTTGGTACTTTTATTCTCATTCTTTTCTATAAGCTTTAAATATTTCATTATTAAAAAAATATTAAACTGAAGAGTAAATTGTAAGTCTGAGTTAAACTTGTGATTTTAAATCTTAATGAAGTCTTATACTCTCTCTTTTTTTTTTTCTTCCCATTGCCTTTCCTTCTAACTTATTAAAGGTACATCATACCAACCCTGTATTTGTGCATGTATACCTAGATATGGGAAGAATACAGACATGCCTTTTATGTTCTCTGCAGTTACTGAGAAAAGGAACATTTTCTGCTACTAGGTTTAATTTTTTCCGAGAATTGACATGACGCAGGCAGTGGCAGCAAAATTTAAAGTTGAACCTCTACAGTCAGCCATAAACCTTGGTGGCAGTTCAGCACATATATAAAACATTGAGATCATACATTTTTGTTTCAGCTTGTTCTTCCGTTCAAGTACAAGACAGTACAATTTCAAATGTTAGTAGTGTGTCTATTATTCAAAAAGTAAGAAAAACACAAAACTTCCCACAGGAGCCTCTGCACAAATTCAGTGGGAGATTAGAAAGCCCATTGTGACTGCTAAGGTGTACGGGATTCAGACGAGGTACAGGGAGGGCAACTTGGAAGGTCTGAAGAATTCCTCAGTTTGGAAAGTAGGCATTTACCTGAGCAACTCTAACAATATTTCTATCACCTATGTTTTAAATGATCATTTAAAAAATGTGCTTTCAAGTAGAACCTGAACTGGAGTTGGTGTATTGCACCAAAGTAAAAGACTCTAGTATGGGTGGTGGGGAGAGTACAGGTCCTGGAAAAGGATGACAGAGGACCTAGTGGGGGTTGTATTATTATGTGTAAAACTGAGAAATGTTGTGCATGTACAAACTATTGTATTTACTCTTGACTGTAAAACATTAATCCCCCCAATAAAGTAATTTAAAAAATCACACAGCAGAACTTGGACTGGAGTTGGTGTATTGCACCAAAGTAAAAGACTCTAGGGTGTGGAAGACAGCTCAGGTCCTGGAACTTGATGGCAGAGGCAGACCTAATGGGGGTTGAATTGTTATGTGGAAAACTGAAAAATGTTACGCACGTACAAACTATTATATTTTACTGTCGGCTGTAAACGATTAATTCCCCCAATAAAGAAACTTAAAAAAAAGACCATGTCTTTAAAAACTGTTTTATTTATTAAGCATTTTTTATTTGTAATTAATAGTGGCTTACAAGATTGTATGGTTACGGACCAAAGTTCTGTGTTCCCACCCTTCCAATGGTAATCACCAGTTGTCACAAAGTCATAGAGACAAAAACAAAAAGGACTGTAGTCAGTGTCTATAACATGCACTGAAACAGATGTGCCACCTGATAACTATCCTAAAAACCACTGGAGGAAGGTAGTGTCTCTATTAGACTACAACCATAAAAAAAAAAAAAAAAAAAAAAAAAAAGGCTTAATGTCTTAGTGGGTATCTCAAAATCAAACTACAGCTTTTCTCACTACAACATGCTAAATCCGCATTCCTCAGAGCACAGTCCTAGAATACCAATAGAACCTCAAGATTATCCAGGTATCTTCAAAAATCAAAGCAATTTCCATTAAAATATTTAACTTCTTTTTTCACTGTGCTGGTAGTTGTGGATGAAATTGTCATGGCTGGGACTGCAAAATAACTCACCTGGATAGTACACTATTTTACCATTACTGTGACCCAGATTTAAGTCTAGTTCCCATCACACTGGAAGAAGGTGTTGTATCTCTCTGCCTGTTTCTCATTTCTTCTCTCTCCCTCTCGCTCTGAAATAAATCAGCCTGAAGCAGTAAAGCCCTGGTAAGGAAAAAATAATATTGATAAAAAATAAAAGAATACAACTGTAATGGTTACAACAAATGAAGGTAGTGGTACCATATATTAGTGAGCCTTTTACCACATCTCACAGTGAAAGGAAGAAAAACATAGTTTAATATAAGTATGGCCTTATGAACAGTAAAAATCATGCTGTATTCAGTTTTGACTCTTGATATATATATCTTTGCACTCTAGCACCAAATGGGAAAGCACTTCTGCTGGATATCAACATTGGTGTCTCAAACAAAAATGTGTGTGCCACTGTTTGAGTTGGGAGCTGAACTAACTATTAATTTTCTTTCAGGGAGGATTGTTTTGGACTTGAAAAATTACTCACAAACTGTAGGTGCTCAGACTAATGTCTGAAAGATGTTTTCTCAAAAATGAATAGAATAACTGCATCCTTTCAAAGAAAACAACTTATAGTATTTGTTGCTGTGAAATTCTATCTTTGAAATGAAAATTAGAAATTCTGAAAACTTACACCCACTACCACAAGCTTGACAACTTTCCAATATTCAAACTTTCTGCTTAAATTGATGATATTGGTTTACTGTAGCACTATTCACAACAGCTAAGATATGAAATCAACCTTAGTGCCCATTGACAGATGACTAAGTAAAGATGATGTGGTATAAAACATAGTAAAGGACAATTCAGTTGATTTAAAAAAAGAAAGAAATGTCATCATATGCAGCAAAATGGAAGGGACTAGAGGGAATCTACAAATTGAAATAAATCAGAAGGAAAAACATGAGTAAAATATTATTATATATATACACATATATATGCATAGTATTGAGAAAACAAAGGGTAATAAACTAAAAAATAAATCTGTTGCCACCAACAGCAGGACTGAGGTTATAAGGGGAAGAGAGTGGGCATAAAAGCAAGAATGGAATGGGTCTAATAGCCAGTGGTGGGTGTTACAGATAATTTCTACAATGATAAATGTTATTAATCACTACTCTCCTTTCTAATTATATATTTGAAGAGATCAGTTTTTAGATACTTTAGGTGAAATACCCTGTCACTGTAAAGTGAATACAGAAGTGGATATAAAAACCCAGCTTGTCTTAAAGACAGATATTACACAGATTTGAAAATTGCTATTACAGTGGTATACCTGGTTGAGTACATACATTAATTACTATGCTCAAAGACAAAAGCACCCACTCCACACCAGCTGGGAGGTGGGGAAGCTTCACAAGCACTGAAGCAGGGGTGCAGGTGTCTTTTGAAATCCTCTCTATCTCCTCTGTCCCTCTCAATTTCTCCTGTACTAATTAAAAAAAAAAAAAGCAAAGAGCTGTGGATTCATCATGCAGGCACCAAGCCTCAGTGATAAATCTGGCAGCAATGAAAAATAAAAATTTTCAAAAAGAAAAAAAACTACTATTACTCTCACTATAGTTGTTGGAAAATGGCCTTTTTATTTATTATTATTAAAGGTATGTTATTTAGCATATAATGTTTCGTTTTGGAGTCCTGAAAACAATATGTTTGAGAATCATTGTACTTACACAGCACTAGATAATGATGGGACTGAAGGAAATGTCCCACTGCAAGTCAACTAATAATATGCATATGGTGATAACTGAAAAAGTTTAATTCAAGTTTAAAAGCAATAAAAGAAAAAAAATAAATGAAGAAGAAAACAGCTAGTCTGAATACGAACACACACACTCAAAGTTCACTTCAAACCTCTGAAAATATATACCTGATATTTCATTCTCAACATGTGGGACGTGCACCAAGTTAGCTTCCTCAATGAGCACCCAAGAATTCAGCTTCAAACTGAAACACTGTTTATGCTTCATTTACTACACTTGCAGAGCAGTACCACAGAAGGCAAACTAAAAATTCTACAGAATCAGGTTAGTTTTCAAAACAACTAGCAATTCAGTATCCCCAGTGTGCCAATACATATAATTTCCCTCAAAAACAAAAACTACATTCTAAGATGTACTTGCAAATTCAAATGTGAAAGTAAAGTAGGCATCCATCAAATAACTTCTCACATACTTGCAATGTATTTTGGGGAATATGTCTTATTATAATATGTACAATGGTTAACTAAGTATCACAGTACACTGTGCTGAACTAATCTGATTAGCAAGGGAAACATCTGTGCCCATATATAAACATATATATAGAGAGAAAGACAACAAAATAAAGAACAAAGAAAATCAGTATTTAATATTCAATTTCAAACCTCAAGGTTTTTTTTTTTTTTTTTTTTTGCCTCCAGGGTTATTGCTGGGGCTCAATGCCTGCACTATAAAGCCACTGCTCCTAGAGGCTATTTTTTCCCCTTTTGTTGCCCTTGTTGTTTATCACTGTTGTTGTTATTACTGTCATTGTTGCTGGGTAGGACAGAGAGAAATTGAGAGAGGACAGGAAGATAGAGAAGGAGAAAGACACCTGCAGACCTGCTTCACCGCTTGTGAAGAGACACCCCCCACAGACGGGGAGCTGGGGGCTCAACCTGGGGGCTCGAACCAGGATCCTTATGCCCATCCTTGCACTTCGTGCCATGTGCAATTAACCTACTGCGCTACTTCCCAGCCCCCACTTCAAATGTTTTTTAAAACTGTATTGTTAACTCTAAAGGAAGAAAACTTCCTTGCAAATCACTCATTAGTTTTCTTACTTAACATTATACAAAGTATTTTAGAGTACAAAAAAAAACAAACTGTATCAACAATTTTTTCTCACATCTCAATCTAGAGACAGAGAAGGAGAGAAAAAGAGATATATGACAGCACCTGCTATGCATAGTGATCCCACATGGTGCCAGGGATTTGAGGAGGTTCCTCACACAGGGTGCAGTGTGCATTTTACCTATCTTCCAGTCCTAAACACATTTGTTTACACAAGTCCATCCACGATGAGCTCAACCTTACACCTGACCACAAAGGCTAGCTAAGGAATTGATTGAATGATTTCCCACTAGGGAAAGAAGGAAACAGGCTGGATCAACCTGCTAAAGACCATATTTAGTGGAGAAGCAATTACAGAAGCCAGACCTCCTACCTTTGACACTCCATAAAGATCTTTGGTCCATACTCCCAGAGGGATAAAGAATACGGAAGCGGGGAGTCAGGCTGTAGTGCAGCGGGCTAAGCGCAGGTGGCCCAAAGCACAAGGACTGGCATAAGGATCCCGGTTCAAACCCCGGCTCCCCACCTGCAGGGGAGTCGTTTCACAGGCGGTGAAGCAGGTCTGCAGGTGTCTATCTTTCTCTCCTCCTCTCTGTCTTCCCCTCCCTCTCTCTATTTCTCTCTGTCCTAACCAACAATGACAACAACAATAATAACTACAACAATAAAACAACAAGGGCAACAAAAGGGAATAAATAAATAAAATAAATATTAAAAAAAAAAGAATACGGAAGCTTCCAATGGAGGGGAGGGGACACTGAACTCTGGTGATGGGAACTACCCTTTTTCAATCTTGTTAATCATTATTAAGTTACTAATATTTTTTAATTACTTACAAATCTGTTTTACCTATTGTTACCAACTGAGTTGCACACAGTAGGCTTAAAAGCTAACTACTCTTTTTTCTTCCCTTTTTGTTGTCCTTGTTATTTACCTTATTATTGTTGTTACTGCTGTCATTATTGTTGGATAGGACAGAGAGAAATCAAGAGAGGACAGGAAGACAGAGAGGGGGAGAGAAAGACATCTGGAAGCAACCCTCCTGCAGATGGGGAGCCAGGGGCTCGAACCAGGATCCCTACTCAGGTCCTTGTGCTTTGCACCATGTGTGCTTAACCCACTGCACTATGACCTAGACCCCAGCTAATACTCTTGCTTATTATTCATCAATTCCCCACACTGAACTCCTTGCTAGTGCTGTAACATGCCAGATTGCTCCCACCTCAGGGCAGAAGTATTCCCTAAGTTCCTAAAATACTTCATTCAGCCTATCTCTGCTTATCTACCTCCTTTGACTTCATTCAAATTTCAGCCTCTCAGTGAAATCCACATTGGCTGCAATGTTTAGAACTGCAGGTTCTACTCTAAGCTTGGTACTCCTTATCCCACTTTCTGCTTTGTCCCTAGAGAGTTTACCAACTTCTGAGACTACCAATCTGCTTATCTGTCATTTGTTGCACCTCTTAGTAAAATGCAAACACCATGAAGGTTGACATTTTGATCACTAAATAATCTTAAGCCTCTATAAAAGAAGGATTGCAAAAAGTAGGCGCAGGGCTAGGTAGATAGCTCGGCTTATCAGAGCACAGAACTTGCATGCCTGCCTGAGGCAGCAGGAATTAAAGGTTCAATTCTCATATCACCTTACAACAGAGCTGAGTGGCACTATAGTTTCCATGTCTTTCCCACCTCTCCCATAACAATTTTTTAAAAGGAAGCACAAATATCCCTTTATTGAATTAATGAATTATAATAAAGGAGTCAGAAATAATGAAGACTCAGAACAAAAAAAAAAAATGCCATGTTTTTATCAGTTCTAATCCTGCCCATTTCCTCTAATATTTTCTAGCCCAGTAGTGGAACCATCATTCAGATGCCTAAGACAAAAAAGCTTAGAAACCATTCTAGATTTCTCACTTTTCTATCCTACCGTAGTGACATGAGGTTTTAAATTTTCTTACTTTATGTTTTATAGTCCTGTGCATTATTAAGAAAAAATGAAGAGCAGAGGATAGCAATTTTTTTTTCACCTGAAACAATCCACTTTATATGATTATTGAACAAGATTGATTAGGAATGAAATGATTTCATTTTCTTCTCTGAAAACAGCCAGTCTTGTGTTTTTAATTGACTTGTCAATTTAGCTTTGACAAGTGATTAACATAAATAATCTTCTGACTTTATAAGAATGTATGAATAAGACTATATATATATATATATATATATATATATTCTGAGAAGTTAGGCCCCATGATCTTATCTAAACTTCTGATTTAAAATATAAGTAAGCTCTCTCAATAAAATAAAACTGCGTTAATTTTAAAATTTTAAACTTAAATCATTCTCACTTTACTGTTCTCATTTTATTTTTACATACTTCTATAAATACTCAAATTAAAGAACAAAACTCTCCAACTCTCTTGAAACAAACTTACAGTAGGGTTCTGAGGTTAGTTTAAACTTTTTAAATAGTTTGTTAAGATGTAAGAACCCTGGAATTACAAACAAAAATGTATACTTTTAGAGTATATATCTAATTTTTTTTTTTTTAATTCTGTAATGTTTTTTATACAAGTAAGCAAGTACATCCTTCCCACCCTCAATGGAACCTCTTTAAAAGGCCGAAAAAGATATGTGGTGCTGCCCCATTAAATAATAATAATAATAATAATACAAATTTCATGTTCTTATGCCGGTACTTCAACTATTTCAAAGTAGTCATTTGGTAGAATCACATAACCTCTCTCTGGTGTGTCTTCTTTCTCTTTGGAAGTGTAAAACCTCCTTTAACTTCTTAAGCTGTCGTTCCTGTCTTCTGCATCGCTGCTGTGCAGTCTTGAACTTCTTTCTCAGTTTTTCAACTTGTTGTTCTAGCTGATGAATTCTTTTTCTCTGGTGCATGGTATCCTCCACGGTATAGTTGAGGTCACAGGAATCTGAGAGGTTATCATGGGTCTGAAGAGGAGGCATGAGTAATCCAATTGCAGCATCAACTTGGGAAATGAGAGGTGCTAAAGGAGGCGGGTGAAGCTGTCGCTGTGGTTCCAGTAGCTCTTCCTTCTTGTCATGCGGTTCAGTACAGAGAAATATTGTGGGCACAGCATTCTCCTTCAATAACTTGTTGTTGCATTCCCTCTTAAAGCAGTCTGGAGTAAAGTGTTCTGAACAAATACTGCTGTACTTTGTTGACTTAAAGTTTTTTCTTCTATCAGCTGCTTCACATTCTTTACAAAGATTAGGTCGTGTAAGAGGAAACTTGTGAAAAGAAATGGGCTTATCCTTATTGTATGGGTTCTTGCAGCCGTAGGCGGTACAGGACTGCACCATCCTTCTGGTCCTTAGTCACTTCCTTTCTGCTGCCCCTGCAGGCAGGCGAAGCTGCTGTCAGTGTTGCCGCCTTTGGTTTTAACACACTCGTTTCTTCTGCTGCTTTGGTCAGCAGTTACACAGTGACAGTGTCCTCACTCAAGGGGGCGGGGGGCGACTATCGTGTCTTTTTTGTTGTTTGCATTAGCAGAAAGACTACAGACATCGCCCGTCTCCCATCTCCAAGATGGCGGAGACCGGATAGCAATTTTTTAATAAGTAGATACAATTCTGTACTTGAGAGGAAATGAAAAACCATTCAAGATAATGCTTCCCTCACGCATATTTCAATGTAAAAAAAATGGCTTGCATCATGTAAAATGATTCAAGTTACTTATACTTTGGCAGGTTCCCAATTAACATCATATTGTAGTGGTGGCTGTGGAATTTACTGGAGTCACAGAGGTCTCCTCTGTGTCTGGTAGAAGATATGCAGATGTTCTGTTTATCTAGCAATTAAAATAGATCAAGACAGTTGCAGATACTGGTATGTTATTACATCCTAGAGAATCAAGGAACTCAGCTGTAGAACTGGCATATTAATGAGTTGCCCCCGAAAAAGAAATAAATTCTTATTAACAATTCTACCAAGATTTTTTTTCTTGGTAATCTAGGCAATCAAAAACATAAAACATAAAATTTAATGGTTGAGGGGAGTCAGGGGGTAGTGTAGCGGGTTAAGTGCAGGTGGCTTAAAGCGCAAGGACAGCGTCAGGATCCCAGTTCGAGCCCCTGACTCTGTCTGCAGGGCAGAGAGTCGCTTCACAAGTGGTGAATCAGGTCTGCAGGTGTCTATGTTTCTCTCCCTCTATCTTCCCCTCCTTTCTCCATTTCTCTCTGTCCTGTACAACAATGACAATATCAATAACAACAATAATAACTACAACAATAAAAAAACAAGGGCAACAAAAGGAAATAAATAAATATTTTTAAAAATCTAATGGCTGAATTTTATCAGATGCACAGCCAGATAGCTAGAATGAACACATCTGCCTTAAAATAAACTTTAATTAATCCTAAAATGTTTGAAAATAAGATACAAAATGAGTAACAGCTAACAGCTACTGGGCATTTACTAATATCAAGTGTTGTTCTAAATGTTTTAAATTAACTTATATTTCTATAAAGGTAAAATATTATTATCCTTGGTTCACAAATAAGCTCAGAAAGGTACAAAGAGAATTAAGGAACAATTACATGAAACAGAATAAAATTATGAGGTAAAAAATGTCCATTATTAGTGCACGCTATGCAGTGGCAACTTAGATATGTGTATGTGTTATCATAGTTCTACAAATCAAGAACATATCGTCCAGACTCCAGAAGAAGGATGACAATCTCGATCCATTTCCACACCCTTGCCAAGATAATCTTTGTAATACCATGTTCACTTTAGAGTACTCTGTAGCCAAAAATGTGAACACAAACTGTTCAACAAGGGCATAACACTAATGAAAAGCTCTAGAAGATTAAAAGTGGAAGATTAATTTTGAGGATAACAAGCCTCAGCTTCCTAAACCATTGTCTTCTGCCTAGGAAGTAACCACAAATAATGTTTTTGGGACACTGGTAACCTAATAAATTATAGAAAGTCAGAAATAAAAGTACTTTTTCTTACAAAGGAAATTCAAGCTTCACAACTTCAAGGTCCTTCTCATTGTTTAACCAATCTGGTAAAATGTCTCTTCCACTGTTGGGTTAACCACAAAAGCAGAGAAAACCTCACAGGTTCAACAGTCTTATTACATCCTATCAATCAGTTTTAGAATACTTGGCTATGCCCTCTACCCTGCCCTGCACACTTTTGTATACAGTAAATGTCTGCTGCATTGTTAAATCATCTCTGCCAGAAAAAAAAAAGTGTTTAATAAGATTTTTTTATGCCTGAGACTCCAAGGTTCCTCAGTCAATCCCCAGAACTACCATAAACTAGAGCAAAGCAGTCAGTGCCCAGGGGTCGGTCGGTCGGTCGGTCTCTCTCTCTCTCTCTCTCTGGAAAATATTTTACAAAAAAATTATCACTTACTGTTGCTATGAAAAATAATCCAGGTACATTGGCAGGGCTAAATCAAATTATCAGATGCACAGCCAGATAGCTAGAATGAACACATCTGCCTTAAAATAAACTTCAATCCTAAAATGTTTGAAAATAAGATACAAAATGAGTAACAGCTAACAGCTACTGGGCATTTACTAATATCAAGTGTTGTTCTAAATGTTTTAAATTAATTTATATTTCTATAAAGGTAAAATATTATTATCCTTGGTTCACAAATAAGCTCAGAAAGGTACAAAGAGAATTAAGGAACAATTACATGAAACAGAATAAAATTATGAGGTAAAAAATGTTCATTATCTCTCCCCGCACACTTTTGTATACAGTAAATGTCTGCTGCATTGTTAAATCATCTATGCCAGAAAAAAAAGTGTTTAATATGTTCTACCTCCCATAATACTAGATTACAAATTACTATAGCATTAGAACAAAGCACTAAAACAAATCTTTAAACCACATGATTTATAAAGCTATTATTTATCATTTTGATAGATTCTAAATCCAAGGGTTCAAAAAATAGTAATTATCTTAAACCATTTTACTCAAGGTATCAGAAAAATTATTTGGGCATATTCCTTTTAAAACAATGATGCTCTTAACATACAATGACTTCTTATAGCTTTCTTTATGTTTAATGAAGACATAACAAAAGCATGAAACGCTCTCTTTTGTACAACTATGAATATTTATTCATGTATTACACCAAAGCAAAGGACTCTAAAGTAGGAAGGACTAGAAAAGGGTGTAAAAGGTCTTGGTGCCCCAATACATAAAGTTGAAGGTGGAAGTATTTTACAGACACCTGTCACAGAGAAAAAAGTATATCCATGTGTCGATGACTGTTCTGTAAACCATTAGATTTCCACCCCCTCATAAAATATCTTGAAAAGAAAAATTGTTTCACTTAGTTCCACTAAAATGAGGTGGCCTAAGAGTTGGGTGGTAGGTAACGCAGTGGGTTTAGCCCATGTGGCATGAAGCACAAGGACTGGCATAAGGATCCCGGTTCGAGTCCCCAGCTCCCCACCTGCAGGGGAGTCGCTTCACAGGCGGTGAAGCAGGTCTGCAGGTGTCTTTCTCTCCCCCGTTCTGTCTTCCCCTCCTCTCTCCATTTCTCTCTGTCCTAACAACGATGACAACAATAATAACTACAACAATAAAAACAAGGACAACAAAAGGGAAAATAAAATTTTTTTTTTAAAAATGAGGTGGCCTTTTGCTTGACTACCTAAATTCAGTGAACAGAAACTAAAAAGCAATAAAAATAAATATATAAAAACAGCTTTCTCTGTATTTAGTTCATAAACAATAAACCGTTGCTCCTGATTTACTGAACTATTAATATCTCTTATAGGTCAGCAAAATAGCTCGATTGGATTGTGCAGCTGTACCCCACCAGTTATGATCCAATCCCCATTACAGTGAAGGAAGCTTTTGTATTGAGCTCCTTTTCATTCTCTGTCTCATATCTAAAAATAAATAAATAAATAAATAAATAAATAATAAATCTACTGCACACACATCTTTAAAACCATACACAGTGCTTCTTGGAAACTAATATCTATTAAAAGAAGTCAACTTCTCGGATCTACAGGGATGCAGAAGTTACATAGGCTTGTAAACTGAATATGGGCCCTGGATCACATCAAATTGATGGGGTTTACAGTCAATAATATTTATACACCTTTCCCATATTTGGGAGCTACTCTCTTCCCTGATCCAACTTTCTTCTCCTTCTGCCAGCCATGACATCATCTCCCCAGACAATAACTTTTGGGTCCACCTGCATATCACACATCAGGCTCAGAAACAAACAAACAAAAACTAGTATAGTCATGGGCCCTTTGGAATATAACTAAAATAGGCCTACAAACTATTTACAAAACGGAAACACACACACACACACAACCCCAACTCTTCATCTGAACTATTCCAGCCTTTAGGTTCATGATTAGTCAACAATTTGTTTGGCTTTATATGTTGACTCTTTTTTCAGCCACCAGGTTCCAGATGCTACCATGATGCCAACTGGACTTCCCTGGGCAGATGACCCCATCAATGTGCCCTGGAGGCCGGCTTCCCCAAAGCCCTACCCCACTAGGGAAAAAGAGAGACAGGCTGGGAGTATGGATCGACCTGTCAATGCCCATGTTCAGCGGGGAAGCAATTCTAGAAACCAGACCTTCCACCTTCTGCACCCCATAATGATCCTGGGTTCATACTCCCAGAGGGATAAATAGGAAAGTTATCAGGATGGGATATGGAGTTCTGGTGGTGGGAACTGTGTGGAGTTGTACCCCTCATATCTTATGGTTTTTGTCAGTGTTGGCCTTTTTAAATAAAAAGGAAAAAAAATGAAAGTCAACTTCTTGAGCCCTATTTTTTTTTTTTTTTTTTTTTTGCCTTCAGTGTTATCACTGGGGCTCAGTGCTCGCACTATGAAACCAGTGCTCCTGGAGGCCAGATTTTTATTTTGTTGTTGTTTGTTATTGTTGGATAGGACAGAGAGAAATCAAGAGAGATAGGGAAGACAGAGAGGGAAGGAAAAAAAAATAGATGGGGCCGGGTGGTGGCACACCTGGTTGAGCGCACATATTACAATGTGCAAGGACCTGGGTTCAAGCCCCTGGTCTCCACCTGCAGGGAGAAAGTTTCATAAGCGGTGAAGCAGAGCTGTAGGTGTCACTGTCTCTCTCCCTCTTTGATTTTTGGCTGTCTCTATCCAATAAATAAAGATAATCAAAAAATTTTTAATAAACAAAGAAAAAAAATAGACACCTGCAGACCTGCTTCACCACTTGCAAAGAAACCCAAGTTATGTGCGCTTAACCCACTGCGCTACCACCCTACCCCAACAAGAAGCCAATTTCTATGCAATAAAGAAACCCTTCAGTACAAAAAACATAAAATAAAAAACTCAGATAAAAAACCATACGCCAGATCTGAGCAGTGCTCTGGTGTGCTCTGGTCTCTCTTTCTCTATCTCTCTCAATGAATATACCTTAAAATATATTCTGTAATTAAATAGTATTCTTTCAAACACAACTTAAAGTTGTTGAATATCAATTAACCAAAGCAGGCAAGAATGACCTTATCCTGGCAAAGCTCAGAACACTGTTTCTTCAACATATTAGAAGACAGCTTGTAGCACCACACTTTTCCATCTGTTTTGTTATATTTTATCATACCCTAAATGGAAACTAAACCCTTCAAGTATCAGAGAAAATTTCATCAATCACAGGAAAGTACTTACAGCAAAGAACATGATATGAATAATATGAAAAACAAAGGCAGGCAAAATAATATAGGGGGAACTGCCTTAAGAGTGTATGTTGAGACAGAAAAACCTATTCAACAGATAATGGGATCATATTAAATAATTCTACTCCCACTTACCTGATGAGCTCTCAGTAAATACTGTTAATGTCTGTCCTCCAACACTTTGCAAGACAAATGGATGTTCTCTAGGCGCACTAACTGAAGCCGGTTTTCCACCAATATCATGAATATTTGCAAGATCCTCATTCAAAGTAAATGATACCTTAAAGAAATATTAGCCAGGACTTATTACAATGTAATTTTATCTTTTTATTTTTATTATTAATCTTTTTAGACAGAGAGGAAACAGATAGAAAGACAATATAAAAGACCATAGCACTTAAGTACAGTGGGGACTGGGCTCAAATCTGGGTCACACACATAAAGCAGTACACTGTACTATACTATACTACACTACACTACACTGCACTACACTATACTATAGTACTATAGTAGAGCTATATTGCCGGCCCATTACAATATACTCCAGGACTTAAAATTGCTGGAACAGGAATTGATTACAAAAATTAAGTATGTTTATAAAAAATGTGAATCTTTTGGGGTCAGGTGGCTGCACACCTGGCTAAGTAGACACATTACAGTGCACACAGACCCAAGGCTCAAGTCCCTGGTCCCACCTGCAGAGGAAAAGCTTTACTAGTAGTGAAGCAGGGCTACGGGTGTATCTCTGTATCTTTCCTTCTCCATCTTCTTATCCCTTCTCTATTCAATAAAAAGAAAAGTGAATCTTTTTGTCATTCTACTGAATACTTTTTTTAGAATATCAAAAAAAATCAGTAATATTTTGCCATAAAAAGAAAAGCTACTCCTACTTGTCAGAATAATAGGACTAATCTACTAGAAAGATAGACAGATTTCAAATGTTTTCTCTGTTATATAGCTGAAGAAATTTTTTTTCAAAATAAGAATAAAATTATCTTTTGCTAAGATCTTTGAAGTTTAGGGATCATGTCTTGTTAGACAGTCTTATATACACATATGCTAGCAAAATGTTTGCATATAAACAAAAACAGCTAGTAAATCAATGGATATTTTAAGTGTGCTAATAAAGCAACTGAATTTGAACTTGAAAATGTGAAACTCACAAAGTTCAGACACTCCCATAAGCAGAGGTTATATTTCTTTTTAAACTTTATTGACTAATGTATGATATGCTTTATCTTTTAATATTTTAACAAATACAACAAAATATTTACAAGAATAGCAATACTGAAGTTTAGAATAAAGACACAGAATGTGTTCTTTCATGGCCCAGGTGTAGCACAGAGGATAAAGCATTGGACTCTCAAGCATGATGTTCCCACATCTGGTCCCCATCATCACATGTGCCAGACTGATGTTCTGGCTTGATGAACCACACCCCCACTCACCCTTTCTCATTAGTAAACAAATAAATCTTAAAAAGGAAAATAAAGTTCTTTCAAAATTATCTTTCACCACATTATCACATTTCTCTAAAAAGAACATCAAAAAAAAATCTATAAACATAAAACACTAATCTCCCAACCACATAGGAAGATCATGCAAATTATGATCGAGACTAAGTCAAAATCTAAAGATTTTAAAATAAAAAGATGCTTAATGCACTGAAATTATATTTAAATACTAATGAAGTAGTATTTTCATAGTACTAATAGTGAGGATATTTAGTTCAATGTAGAAAGACATTAAGAATGAACTAGAAAGAAATTCATCCATTCACACAAAAGTAGTATTTATATTTTTATGCTTACCTAATCACAAAATACCAGTCTGCTGTAGAATATTCAAGAATACAAATATCACTCTCTTTTTACTAATCCACAGTAACATAATCTCATGTTATAAGTAACATTTTCATTAAATAATCTTACCTCAGTTCTTCCTTGATTCCTGAAAGGGAAGGAGAAATAATTATTTAGATTTCATGCTTTCTTTTTTTTTTCAAATGTAAGCTAAAATCAAAGCAATTACAATAAAGAAAATGTTTTGTGATAACTCTATTTTACATAAAGTATTACATTTACAAATAAAATTGGGTACTTTCAGGGAGGTATGGCCATACACTAAAATACTGCATTTATAGGGCAGAGGAGACAGCATAATGCTTATGACTTTCATGCCTAAGGCTCAAAAGGTCCCAGGTTCAAAACTCAGCACCACCATAAGTCAGAGTTGAGCAGTGCTCTTGTATAAAAAAAACAAAAGGTATTTTTTTCACTTATTTATTTTAATGAGAGAGATAGAGAGAGACAAGAGCACTGCTCATGTATGGTTTATGGTGGTACTGGGGATTGAACCTGGAACCTTTTGAGCCTCAGGGATTAAAGTCTTTTTGCAAACCATTATGCTACCTCCAACAGGCAAGGTTAATTTCAAAAAATATTTATTTATTTTACTGTAATGAGAGAGATAGAGATGAATATTATTTAATGCTCAGAGAATCAGTCAATCAAGAGGACTTAACAATGACTAACATCTATGCACCCAATGAGAGGTCATCTAAATTTACATCAAACATCTACTGAAAGAGCTACAGCAATATATTAACAGCAACACAGTAATAGTAGGGGACTTCAACACCCCACTCTCTCAACTTGACAGATAATCAAGGCAGAAAAATTAATAAAGAAATGAGGAAGCTAAATGAAGACATAAATAAACTAGAACTATTGGACATTTTCAGAGTCATTCACCCCAAGAAGCTGGAATATACATTCTATTCAAGTCCACAAGGGTCATTCTCAAGAATAGACCATATGCTAGGCCACAAAGACAGCATTAGCAAATTCAAGAGCATTGAAATCTTCCCAAGCATCCACAGTGGAATTAAATAAATGCTTAACAACCAACAAAAAATTAGTAAAAGTCCCAAAATATGGAAACTCAACAGTATACTACTGAACTACTGGGCCAAAGAGAAAATTGAGGGAAAAATCAAAATGCTTTGAGAATTCAATGAAAATGAAGACATGAGCTATCAAAATATTTGGGACACAGCTAAGGCAGTACTAAGAGGGAAGTTCATAGTCATACAAGCACACATTCAGAAACAAACAAAAAAACCTCAAATAAACAACCTGATTGCACACCTTAAAGAGGAGGAGGAGGAGGAGGAAGAGAAGGAGGAGAAAGAAGGAAACCTAAAGCAACCAGAAGGACTGAAATAACTAAAATTAGGGCAGAAAGAAACAACATTGAAAATAAGAAAACCATACAAAAGAATAATGAAGCTAAGTGCTGGTTCTTTGAAAGAGTAAATAAAATTGACAAGTCCTTAGCCAGACTCACAAAATAAAAAAGGGAGAAGACTCAAATAAATAGTATTGTAAATGAAAGAGGAGATATCACAACAGACACCATAGAAATCCAATGTATCATCTAAGGCTTCTATGAACAACTACATGCCACCAAACTAGAGAACCTGGGAGAAACTGACGAGTTCCTATATACCTACGAACTTCCAAAACTAAACAAAGAAGAAGTAGAAAATATGAACAGGCCAATCACAGTCAAAGAAGCTGAGACAGTTATCAAAAACCTTCCCAAGAATAAAGATGGTTTCATCAGTGAATTCTACAAAACCTTTAAGGAAGAGTTAATACCTCTACTTCTAAACTTTTCCAGAAGACTGAAGACATAGGAATATTCCCTTCTAAATTTTATGAAGCCAATATTGCTCTGATACCAAAAGTAGACAGGGATACAAAAAAAGAAAACTATAAACTATCTCCAATGAATACAGATGCTAAAATATTGAAAATTGTAGTCAATCGGATACAGCAGTATATTAAAAATACTGTTCATCATGACCAAGTGGTGGGTTGCATTGGATCGACCTTCTCGTGGTGCATCCCGTGAGTACCCATTCATTGGGGAAACTGACGATCCTTCCTAGCCGACTGAATCCACATGGATCCCAGTCACTTTCAAAGCCAGCAACAAGCAGCTCCTGACAGCTTTGCTGTTGACTGGCTACAGAAGAAGGGCAAACGCTAGAAGAAGATGACCAAGTGGAGTTTATCCCAGGGATGCAAGGTTGGTTTAATATATATAAATAAATCAGTGTGATCCATCCTAAAAGATTTATGTACCTATGTTCATAACAGCACAATTTGTAATAGCCAAAACCTGGAAGCAACCCAAGTGTTCAACAACAGATGAGTGGTTGAGCAAGTTGTGGTATATACAGACACAATGAATACTAATCAGCTATTAAAAATGGTGATTTCACCTTTTTCACCCCATCTTGGATGGAGCTTGAAGAAATCATGTTAAGTGAGATAAGTCAGAAACAGAAGGATGAATATGGAATGATCTCACTCAGGCAGAAGTTGAAAAACAAGATCAGAAGGGAAAACACAAAGCAAAATTTGAAGTGGAGTTGATTTATTGCAATAAAGTAAAAGACTCTGGGGTGTGGGGGAGGGTTTAGATCCTGGAACATGATGGTAGAGGAGGACCTAGTGGAGGGTGTACTGTTATGTGGAAAACTGGGAAATGTTATGCATGTACAAACTACTGTATTTTACTGTTAACTGTAAACCATTAATCCCCCAATGAAGAAATATTTAAAAATAAAAAGAAAATAACACAAGTACAATTTTTTAGGAACATCACATAATTTTACATGACAATAATGGCCTAAATGATAGTAATTATTTTTTTAAATTTTTAACTATATTTATTGGATAGAGACAGCCAGAATTCAAGAGGAAAAGGGGTGATAGAGAAGAGAGACAGAGAGACACCTGTAACCCTGCTTCACCACTCGCAAAGCTTTCCCCCTGCAGGTGGGGACCAGGAGTTCAAACCCAGGTCCTTGCACATTGTAGCATGTATACCACCACCTGGACCCTTAATAATTCTTAGAATAGAGCATTACCCTCATCTTCTTCATAACTGGAAGTATTTATCAGGCATTAAATACTGCCTTCCTAGTTGTCTATTTTCTTACTCACCTCCTCCTCCCCTAATTCCTCTGCCTCAGTGTTGTCTCTTTCAAAATGAACAACCACAAGACGTTCACCTTCCCAGCTTTTGGTATATCACATAGCAGTGTTGCTGCTTAACTTTGAACAATATGAAGTGGTGGCAAATACCACAATCACACCATTTAGGGCATACTATCTGGACTGTGTGCATGATACTATGCGAACACATACTATCTTATATGCACTGGACCTATATTAACACCATCTCCTTTGCATAAAAAGAAGGAAACAAGAAAGGAGAAGGAGCAATTAACCAAAGTGATAAAACCAGTTAAGTGATACAATCCCAGAGCATCTCATTCCTAGGTTCTTACCCATAACCAGTATGTCAAGCTGTTTTTGTTGTTTTTGCCTTCAGGGTTATTGCTGGGGCTCAGTGCCCCACTACAAATCCACTGCTCCTGGAGGCCTTTTTTTTTTTTTTTCTATTTTATTGGATAGGACAGACAGAAATTGAGAGAGAAGGGGAAGATAAGACACCTGTAGACCTGCTTCACCAATTGTGAAGTAAACCCCCTGCAGGTGAGGCACTAGGAGCTTGAACCCTTTACTTGTGTGGGTCCTTGTGGTTAGTACAATGTGCCCTTAACCCAGTGTGCCACTGCCACAAGCTGCTTTTTTTAAGCCACAATGACTTTGCTTTTATAGCTTTCTCATTATCCTACTCTCATTCTACTGAACCTCTTTATCCATATCTCAAAGTGCAGCACTAATAATTGAACATAATGTTTACACTGTAAACTGGTAAAGGGAGAATGAGATTGTCATCCCACTTCATATTAAACAACAAGCAACTTGTTAGTGGAGACTTTTGTTTATAGCCACATAACCCTGATTTCTAGCTTGAAATCCATTAAAGGTTTGCTAATCTAGTCAAATGGACTGCTAAATCATTCTTCATTCACCCTACACTTTTTAATAGTGAAATTAGTAATTGGATACCAAAAGTGAAAACTAAGTAAAACTGGCAATGTAGACAAGACAGGATAATATGGTTAGGAAATGTACTAGAAAATAAGATACTTTCAAGCATTCCACATCCATCTTAGGGTGCTAGTTACTCAGCTGTTCTCATCTCCAGAAGTATCTAGATCTTCTACAATTCAAGATTATGTATCATCATCCAGGTGTTTCACAGCACGTAGAAAACTGACTTGCATGCATGAGCCAGAAGCAGTGAAATCTCATAAGAAAGATGCTTTAGCTCAATAAATAAATACAGACAGACAGATATGATTTACTTTTCCAACTTTGGTTGGTTTGGACTGCCTAGAACTACCCCCATAGAACAAAATGGTTTTGTTCTAAGCCATTAAATTTTGGAGTTTTATCAAAAAATAAAAGTTGTCCCTACACCTATATATAACTAGCTTTTGACAAGGGAGCCCAAACACTGGACAGGGAAAGGAGAATCTCTTCAACAAATGTTTAGAAAAATTGGATTGAAATGTGCAGGTGAATGAAACTGGACATTTCCTCACACACAAAATTCAGCTCCAAATGGGTCAAAGACATAACAATAGACCAGAAACTATCAAATACATATAGGAAAATACTGGCAGAGCACTTCAGATCTATGCTTTAGAAATGAGTTCAAAGACTCAAATCCAACAGCAAGGAAAACAAAAATAAGCCAATAGAGCTACATCAAACTGAAAAGCTTCTGAACAGCAAAGGTCACCATCACTAAAACTGAAAGACACCTTACTGAATAGAAGAGCTTTATATGCCATATCTCAGATAAAGGACCAATAACCAAGTACATAAAGCACTCACTAAATTCAAAAGAAAAAAACATTAAAAATGAGGAGAATACAAGGGCAGAATCTTCACAGAAGAGATCCTGAGGGTCAACAGACATATGAGAAAGTGCTCTAAGTCCTTGATTATCACAGAAATGCAAATAAAGACAAATGAAATATCACTTCATACCTTTGAGAATGTCATGCATTAGAAAAGACAGAATCAGCGGTAGCGCAGCAGGTTAAGTGCACATGGCATGAAGCTCAAGGGCTGGCTTAAGGACTGGTTCGAGCCCCTGGATCCCCACCTGCAGGGGGTTTGCTTCAAGAGCGTTGAAGCAGGTCTCTAGGTGTCTATCTTACTCTGCCCCTCTGTCTTCCCCCCCTTTCTCCATTTCTCTCTGTCCTACCCAACAACAATAACCACAATAACAATAAAAAAAACAAGGGCAACGAAAGGGGGAGAAAATAGCCTCCAGGAGCAGAGGATTCGTGGTGTACCGAGCCCAAGCAATAACCCTGGAGGCAAAAAAAAAAGACAAAATCAACAAATGCTAGAGAGGTTGTGGGGGTAAAGGAACCTGTCTACACTGCTGGTGGGAATGTAAATTAGTCCAATCTCTATAGAAAACAGTCTTGAAATTTCTCAAAATACCAGAAATGGACTATCTATCCTATGACCCAGCAAATTCCCTTCTGGGGATTTATCCAAAACAAACAAAAACACCGGGAACTGGGCGGTAGTGCAGCAGGTTAAGCGTAGGTGGTGCAAAGTGCAAGGACCAGCATAAGGATCCTGGTTCAAGCCACCAGCTCCCCACCTGCAAGGGAGTCTCGCTTCACAGGCGGTGAAGCAGGTCTGCAGGTGTCTATCTTTCTCTCCCCCTCTCTGTTTTCCCCTCCTCTCTCCATTTCTCTCTGTCCTATACAACAATGACGACATCAGTAACAACAACAATAAAACAACAAGGGCAACAAAAGGGAATAAATAAATATTTTAAAAAATTTAAAAAAAACAAAAACACCTATTTAAAGAGATCTCTATACACCTATATTCAAAACAATTTGTAATTCAGTACAATTTATAACAGTCTACACCTAGAAACAACCCAAATATCCAATGACAGATTGAGTGGCTGAGAAAGTTGTGATATATGTATATATTTAAATGTACTCAGCTATTTAAATGATGAAGTCATCTCCTTTGCATCATCTTGGATGGAACTTGAAGGCATGTTAAGTGAGATAAGCCACAAGAGAAGGACAAATACTGGGTGATTTCATTCATAGGTGGAAGTTAAGAAACAAGGGCAGAAACAGTATATACAAAGTAAAACTTCAAGTGGGTGTGGTGTATTGCAATAAAACAAAGACTCTGGAGAAAGAGGAGAAGGGAGGTTATGGCGTGCGGGGGGGGGGGGGGGGGGGACTGGAAAACTTTGGTATCCTAGTGTGTGACGGTAGAAAGGACCTAAATTGGGAGTAAGTGTTTTGCAAACACCTATCACAGGGAGATGAGAAATTGTACCTATATATTAACAACTGTACTATAACACCCCCCAATAATAACAAAGTGGGGGGAAAAAAAGAAGAAAAAGCAAAAGTTGGGGCCACGTGGTGGTGCACCTGGTGGCGTGCACAGGTCACAATGCAGTTCGAGCCCCTGGTCCTCAACTGTAATGCTTCAGGTGTTTCTCTGCCTCTCTTCCTTTCTATCATCTACTTCCTTCTCAATTTCTGCTGTCTCTATCAAATAAATAAATAAATAAATAAATAATTTTTTAAAGTAAAAGTTAACCCAGAAAGAAAAGGAGGTTGGTAACAGACAAAAGCTGTTGCAGAGGCAAGAGAGCGCACCGGGTAGAGTGTGTGCCTTGACTTAGGTTTAGGTTCTGGCACCACATGGAAGCTGCCACAGCACCAGAGAAACACCAGTGCTGGGGTATCTTTTCTTCTCTCAGTCTCTCTATCTGAATGAAAAAGTCAGCTTGGGGAGCAGTGAAGTTGCATGTCCCAATTCACCGGGAAAGAAAAAGATTGAACAAATGATCAAAGAGAATGGACAACAAGGTATCAGATTGACATCAGCTAAATTTTGGAGGCTTCCTTTCTAAAAAAGCATTTACCCAACCAGGAAAAGCACAGTGTTACAGTGTTTCCTAGAGACTCCTTAACCTTTACTTATTTTCTCTTAAGCAGATATAGTAGCATTGTAGCAAAATACTTCTACTGAAGCATGTAATTCTGAGCACCCAGGTATACCCAAACCAAGGCTCCTCCTTACAAGATGTAAGAGGATGGAAGGATGAGCTTTTTCCAAAATGAAGACCCCAAATCTTCATCTGCTATATTCTTGCCTTTAGGTTCCTGATTATTTAGCAATTTGTCCTGCTTTGTATCTCAGTATTTTTTCAGCAATCAAGTTCCAGATGATACCATGATGCCAGCCTGACTTCCCTGGGCAGAATACCCCACCAATGTTATCTGCCTCCCCAGATCCCTTCCCCACTAGGGAGAGAGACAAGCTGGGAATATGGATCAACCTGTCAACACTCATGTTCAGCAGAGAAGCAACTACAAAAGCCAGACCTTCCACCGTCTACACCCCATAATGATTCTAGGTCCATGCTCCCAGAGATACAGACTAGGAAAACTGGAGTTCTGGAGTTCTGGAGGTGGAAATTGTGTGGAATTGTACCCCTATGGTCTTATCAGTATTTCCATTTTATAAATAATTTTTTTAAAATACCTTTTTAAAATGTCAAAAACTTGTAAATAGCTTACTTGGCAATCCGCAGTTTCCCAACTTCACCTTTTCCAGGGGCTTTAGCCCACTGCTGCGACAAATATTTAGGAACCTAAAACAAAACATCAATAAAGTTATATTCTGAATGTGACCAAAGCTTTTTAAGCATAAAATGGTATGTTGTTTCTATCTGCACTTATGTCTGTGATCACCATTCATTAAATATTAAGCTCTTCTTCATTGCACTACAAAGGATACTGAGACATGTAAGAAAAAATTTAGCTCATAAGAACCTTAAATTCAATCTAGCTAGTGGCACAAAGCTAACACTGGTCAAGTAATCTGACATTAATGAACAGTTCAATAAAAACTCAGATGAAAATGGTTTCTCAGAGGAGCGAAACATTCTGACATGACACTACTTAGTGACATCTGAGTTCAAGATGATTCATGTAATATGTACAATATTATAACTTTGTCTAATATGTTTAAGGACCTCTAAAATAAAGTGTAACAGGTAATAATAACTAATAAACATAGTTATTATTTTCTTGATATTATTTTAAGCACTCTATATAGGTCATACTTTAATTCTCACATATCTATATAGTGAATATGGTTAATTACCCTCATTTTATAGATTATGAATCTGGAACACTCAGGAATGTAGTTTAGTCAAGGTTATATAATTAGTAAATGATGAAACTGGGATTCAAACCACAATTATCTTGCTCTAGGGTTTTTTCTTTTCTTTTTTTTTAAAGAATTTATTTATTTATTTATTTATTTATTCATGAGAAGGGTAGGAGGAGCGAAAGAACCAGACATCACTCTGGTACATGTGCTGCTGGGGATCGAACTTGGGACCTCATGGTTGAGAATCCATTGCTTTATCCACTATGCCACCTCCTGGACCACTCTAGGGTGTTTTCTTAACTAGTATACTATACTATACTATGTCTGTAACTTCAATCAGATCAGAAGAGATTCTTCCCCTACCCCTTTGGAGTCAGGGTTATTGCTGGGGTTCTAGGTCTACAGGATTCCACTGCTCTTGGCAGACTTCTTGAGATGGAGGACAGAGGTGAAGGAGAGACAGAAAGACAACACAGACTGCTCCACCACTCATGAAGCTTCCCTTGTGCAGGTTCTCCTGTGTGGTGGTGAGGAGCTCAACCCATGTCCTCATGCATGGCAAAGTGTGCACTCTCCTGGGTGAGCTATTTCCTGGTCCCCAAAGAAGGGTATTAATTCTCAAAGAAATTACATGCTAAGCTCCTACTATATGCCTTATATCTTTTCTTCTAGGACACAGTTTGAATTCTAAGATCAGTACATGCATCTAAGGTTATCCTATCATGAACTATATAAAGCATGAAGCACACACATGCCTAACATAAAGACAATACCCACTGAGTGTCAGGTGTTACTATTTTCCCACAATGAGCCTGGAGAGATTAACATGATCATCCATGCATAACTGAGTTAGAGAGAACTATCCAGACTGGAAAGGAGGGACTTCCAGAGGTATGGCTATGGAGTAGGAGGAGCCCTTTCAGATAGATCTCCAGATAACTAGAAAGAAAAAAAAAAGCAGTGGAGGGTAGACAGCATAATGGTTATGCAAACAGACTCTCATGCCTGAGCCTCCAACATCCCAGGTTCAATCCCCCTCACCACCATAAGCCAGAACTGAACAGTGTTCTGGTAAAAAATAAATAAATAAATAAAAGAAAGAGAGAGAGAGAGAGAGGAAGGAAGGAAGGAAGGCTGAAACTTCTTCAGAAACTCACTAAGCCACAGGTGAAAGTGGGTGGAAAAGGGGTGAAGAAGAAATACTTGTAATTCAAGAAGCCATACTTGGTGACAGCTGGCTCAAAACTGGAAGTGAAGCAGCAGAACACATTACCTAGGTGAGAGAAGACTGAGGATAACATTCTGGTTCCTCTTCAAGACTGTCAATACAATGCTTGGCTGAATCTAGATTTAGCTGCTGTACAATAGGGGTGAGAATTTAGGGTCCATCCCCAATTTGTTGCTTCCTATTTAGTGACCAAAACAGTTTCCTTTCTGAAACACTTTTCTCTCTTATCTCTCATGTCTTTTCTTTCTTATCTTGTCTACTCTTAATCATGAGTGAGTGATTAAGTGAAAAATCCATGTATAGTTAAAAAGCCATCGGGGCCAGGTGGTGGCACATTTGACTAAGTGCACACAGTATTAATAAGCACAAGAATCTGGCGTGTTCAAGACCCCGCTCCCTACCTGCAGTAGGGACACTTCACTAGTAGTGAAGCAAGTCTGCAGGTGTCTATCTTTTTCCCCTCTCTGTCTCCCCTCCCCTCTCAATTTCTCTGTCCTTTATCCAATGAAAAGAAAAGGGAGGGGGATGACCACTGGGAGTGATGAATTCACAGTGCCAACACCAAGCTGGAGGCCAAAAAACCAAAAACAACACCCTGGAGGCCAAAAACACAAAAACAAAAACAAACAAACAAAAAAACACCTCTGATTGGCTCAGGCTCCCATGGCCTGAAGAGAAAATAAATCACAGCCAAATTCCTGGAGGCAGAACAAAGGATTACTAGCTATACCTCAAGGATTGCGGTAAAGCAAAAATAACTTAAAATTTACAACTGTGAACTCTTTAACTCACTTAGACACAAGTCAATACAGTTAAGTGTGACCGGTGAATTGAAAATAAGTGACAGAGGGATCATTCAAGACTGAAGAAACTGTGCCCAGTGAATGAGGGCACCATCTCACTGTTGCAGTCATCTACTTCTCTTCAATTTGAACACAAGAGATCCTATCTCTTATCTTCCAAAGGCAGTGGTGTCACCATTACAGTAACAATTCCACCCACTCCTGAGACTCACCAAAGGTGACCAGCTTCAGGAGTCCAGGAACCAAAGACCAGAGGCTACCTCACACAATACCTGAACAGCAGCACCCAGGACACAAATTTCAAGACATCAAATACAATGGTCAGACCAAAAAAGAAACACTGCAGAAATGAACCAGGATAGAAACCCAGAAAAAAATTCCAAGTCAGAAGACTAGAAAGGAGGGATCCTAATGAATAGCCTCTTGGAAACTACAATTTTAAGTGAAAGCAGGTCCTCAGATAGCATATTTTTTACTTAACTTAACAAATTCCAAAACAAATTTTGGAATTTGTTTTTTTAATCAACAACAAAATAGAGCTCACATACCTTACCATGACCAAGGATTAGTGTTTAAGCCCCAGCACCATGGACAATAGTGGGGAGGGGGGAGCTCCACAGATGTTAGAGTGATGTTCAATGTCTCTCCCTATCTGAAATTTTAAAAATGAAAAACTAGGACCAGCAAGATAGCTCATCTGGGAGCATGCCTGCTTTGCCATGTACTTACGCCATGTTTGAGCCAGACCCACCATTCTGGTTTCTCTGAGCTGTGGTTTCTCTGTCTATCTGAAAAAGTCACCCCAGAGCACTGAAACACTGGCAAGGGAAGGAAGGAAAGAAGGGAGGGAGAGACAGAGAAAGAGAAGAAACTTAAGGCATCACACATTGGACTTGACTCCTTATTGGCCTGATATCCGCTTTGCTATGCCACTAAAAAGAATAAGAAGTTGTAAAAGATTTAAGAGACAAAGTTTTGAAGATTTCATACCTTAGCAAAACTGCACTGCCCTCCAATTATTCATACAAGCTTAGATTAGACAAACTCCTTATGGTAACCCTATCTACCCCTATTAGGGATAAGAAGAAAACCCACTGACACATAAAATAGCTTTATTAACTCAACTAACTCTGAACTCCAGATTTAGTGTTTAAGGAGGCTTGAATAAAGGCTCAAATGATGTCACTAGGCTTCTTCTACCTTCTCTCTTCTCTCCCCTATGCTGACTCACTTCATACACAGCCTTTCTCCTTGTATAACCAAAAAGCTGGAGCAGCATCTGAAGAATGAGAGTTCTCCTTCCCAAAAGTTTCCAGCAAAAGTCTGTGATGGCTCTGACTAGGTCATGTGTACTTCCTTTGGGAAGTGAGGTAGGGATATTAAGGGGTGTAGGGGGAGGCTCCACAAAGTGAAATCAGAGTGCTGTTAGTGTCAGAGAAAGTATATAATGGTTAGGTAAAAATGTAAACTCAACAACATTTCCTGTCAGAACTAAATACAAGATCTAAAATTGATCTGCACAAATAATGATACACCATCAAAAAAAAGTAATGATATTTGACTACTGGACTATAAATATTATTACTTTATGGTCTCAATCTGATGTATTATCTAACAAATCAGCCCTTTTTTGGCTTTGTTTTTTTATTAGTGATTTAATATTGATTTACAAAATTATAAGATAACAGGGTAGATAATTATAGGAATAATAGTCAACTTATCTTTGATTTTTAACCCCCAAGAATCTTTAACTACTGAAATACAAAAGAAAATCTATATTCTGCAGAGGGCAACCTATTAATTAATCACAAGTTACATTCCCTAGTGGACTCTCTGCAGGTGACGCAAAACACAAGGACCGGTATAAGGACCCCGGTCCGAGGCCCCAGCTCCTCACCTGCAAGGGAGTAGCTTCACAGTGGTGAAGCAGGTCTGCAGGTGTCTTATCTTTCTCTCCCCATCTCTGTCTTCCCCTCCTCTCTCCATTTCTCTCTGTCCTATCCAACAATGACATCAATAACAACAATAGTAATTACAACAATAAAACAACAAGGGCAACAAAAGGGAATGAATAAATAAATAGTTTTTAAAAACTTGTTTTAAAAAAAAGCCCTGCAGGGGAGTTGCTTCACAGTCAGTGAAGCAGGTCTGCAGGTGTCTATCTTTCTCTCCCCATCTCTGTCTTCCCCTCCTGTCTCCATTTCTCTCTGTCCTATCCAACAACAATGACATCAATAATAATTACAACAATAAAACAACAAGGGCAACAAAAGGGAATAAATAAATAAAATAAAAATTAAAAAAGTATCTTAAAAATATATATATAAAAAACCAAAAAATTTCTGTGCAAAATAATTAGCTAATAAAATAAATGGAGTCAGGATTAAGATTGTTATAGACCAGTATGCTGAAGGGAAATGGGAGGGGGGCAAATAATTATAATGATGAACAGAAACGTAGATCCATTAAAGAAAGAAATGAAAACATGCAGATGGGAGGTTGTGAAAAGGTGTTAATTAGAGGCAATGATTCAAAGGGATGAACAACTGTCAGAGTCATAGTACTGAGGAGAGAACTAGAAGTTAAGAGATGGAGGCCAGAATGATTGAGATACAGATTGTCCAAGGGATATTGTCACTGATAATAAAGTCTTAAGGTGTCAGAATATAAGGATTATTTGAACAAATAGCTTGGAATCTTATCTTTCTTTCCCCTTAGGGCTTAACTAGGGAATATAACTTTTGAAAAATATTTATTTATTAAATTTTTTTTAAAAATATTTTATTTATTTCTGAGAAAGATAGGAGGAGAGAGAAAGAACCAGACATCACTCTGGCCGGGGATCGAACTCGGGACCTCATGCTTGAGAATCCAAAGCATTATCACTGCGCCACCTCCCAGACCACAAAATATTTATTTATTATGAGAAAGATAGGAAGAGAGAGAGAGAGAGAGAGAGAGAAAGAACCAGACATCACTCTTGATTATGCTTGAGAGGCCAGTGCTTTTTTTTTTTCTTTTTATCTTCTTTTTAAAAAAATATTTATTGTCTGCAGGTGGGGAGCCAGGGGCTCGAACCGGGATCCTGACGCCGGTCCTTGAGCTTAGCGCCACCTGCGCTTAACCTGCTGTGCTACAGCCCGACTCCCTGGTTATATTTTTATTTTATTTTTAGTTATGATAGAGATAGAAATCAGGAGAGAGACACCTGCAGCCTGCTTCAACACTTATGAAGCCTCTCCCCTGAAGGTGGGGACTAAGGGCTTGAGCCCAGGTCCTAGGGCATGGTAACCAATTATCTTAACTTCAAGCTATTCTCTTAACTTTTTTTTAGATGTTTAACTCCTATCTACACACACACACACACACACACACACACACTTTCATAACTGTACACAAGTAGCTAAAGAAAAACTCAAAACCATGCTAGAGAGGTGGAGCCAGCAGGACCAAATAGAAAGGACCTGTGCTTTCCTCTTCTGTAAAGACAAAAGCAGTACTTGAAAAACCCACACAGAAACAAACTTTCTAGGTGGCAAGATACAGATACCCTTCCCAAAGAATAAACAAGCCCCATCCACACAAACCAACCAGAACAGGAAGAGATCTATAGGATTTGGGATTCTTTTAATTGCCACCAGGTTTATCACTGGGGCTCAGTGCTAGCACTACAAATGTACTGCTCCTGGAGGCCTCTTCTATCTCCCTTCCTTCCTTTCTCTCTTTTTTTCATTAAAATAGAGACATTGAGAGGAGATAAAGGAGAGAGAAAGAGAACCTGCAGACCTGCTTCACCACTTGTGAAGTGTCCCCCTGCAGGAGAGGGGCAGGGGCGGCGCCTCTGCATTAAGGCATTGATAACCCAGGGCTTAAAAGAAGAAAAAAAATTAGGGACTGTTTTTAAGAACACTTTTATAGAGTTCAAAAGAGGCAAGTCAAGCACTGGTCACAAGTCTGCAAGTGTTTCTTGAATAGCTCTGTGCAGGGGCTAGAGGGTGGGGGGTAGGGGGTCTGTGTTGACTGGGTTGGCCCTGTCAGAACTCAAAAGGTGGACCCAGCTGTATCGGCTCGGTTGGAGCCCAGATGCTGGCCCCACCCCATCCTGAGGGTTGTGGTCAGCATCCTTGCTTTTCAGTGGTAGCATGAGGGATGAACAACTCCATAAGAGTGTTTTAAAAATTAACTTCCCAGGAAGTGAGTTAAAAACAATAAAAGCCTGTTCTTGAGTTAAAAAAAAAAAAAAAAAAGGAGAGGGGTAGGGGCTTGAACCTGGATCCTTGAGCATAGTAATATGTGCACTTAAGCAGATGTGCCATGACCCTACCCCATGATCTGGTGGGAAAGGTGCAGGCTGTGTCTGAGGCACAAATTCTAGGAGAACATTCCTTTACTGGATCACAGTCTGTCAGATTCTGTTCCTCGCCAGTCCCAGAGGGTACTCAGAGCTGTCACTACCTACATTGAGACTCTCGTCACATGTAAGAGCTCAACTCCCACCCACAGCAACCTGGGGGCTGCAAGACCAGGAGTTTCTGGTCACTATCTGGGTTCAAATACAGTCCCTAAAGGACCCACATCTTCATAGAACATTAAACATCGAACAAAATGCGAAGACAGGAAATTACTCACACTGGTACACTGTGAATCCTTCCCTGAAGTCTAATCAAAGGCATTTTTCCCCTCAACTCCACCCTTTCTCTTCTCCCCAAGTTCTCTAATCACCCTATCCCCATCAGAACGATGATGTCACAAGTAGCTAGCAGAGTGGCCAGATGACTTTGATGTCCATTGATCCCACCCTCCTGCTATTCACACCCTTGTGTAATGTCTTCAGTTGAGAAAAGAACCAATAACTTGCTTCTGTGATTAGCTTATGTTAAGACTGATTTCTGCCTCATTTTTCTCTGTTTCTCATTTTATACACCTCGATGAAATACACTGGCATGTTGGAGTGGCACATGTGGCCAACCTAAGGGCAGGTCCAGCCAAACTCTCAGTACAACAACCCTTGAGAAACTGAACTCTGCCAACCACAGGAGTTTGGAAACAATCGCTTCACAATTAAGAACTCAGATGAGGATCTAGATTTGACTGTCAGTTGATTGTAGCCTATGTGAGATTTGAACTAAAAGATCCTAATCCACAGAAACTTTTCAATAATAAATCTGTATTTTAAGGTACTGGGTCAGTAATAATGTTATATATGACAAGAGACAAATACACTGAGTGACAAGCATTCTTCCAAAATAATTTAAGTGTATTAATCATTAAATCTTCATATGATTCTATTAACTTCTCAATCTTACAAACAAGGAAACTTAGCAAATTTGATCAAGCGCAGACTTGTAAGCCCCCTACTCCAATTTATTTACTTAGGAGAAAGAAAAAAAAAAAAGAGCATTATTCTGGCACATGTGATGCCAGGGATCAAACTCAGAACCTCATGTTTTAGCAACTATACCACCTCCCTGGCCACTCTTAGTTTCTATTAACTATCTCAATTTTCCTACTTCTCTTTACAGCAAAACTGCCTGAAAGAGTTGTTTTTGCTGGCTGACTATGGTTCCCTTGTAAAATTTTGGTTTATTCTAAGTAGGTTTTCCTGCCAACACTCCACAGGAACTGATGGCCACTGTCACCAACTATCTCTATACCAACAATCAATGTTTAGTCTTCATCTTGCATTCTTTTTTTTTTTTTTTTTTTGCCTCCAGGGTTATTGCCAGGGCTCGGTGCCTGCACTATGAATCCACTGCTCCTGGAGGCCATTTTTCCTGTTTTGTTGCCCTTGTTGTTGTGCTTGTTGTAGTTGTTATTGTTGTCATAGCTGTTGTTGGATAGGACAGTGAGAAATGGAGACAGGAGGGGAAGACAAAGAGGAGAGAAAGATAGACACCTGCAAACCTGCTTCACCGCTTGCGAAGCGACCTCCTGCAGGTGGGGAGCCAGGGGCTGGAACCGGGATCCTTACATCGGCCCTTGCACTTTGCGCCATGTGTGCTTAACCCGCTGCGCTACCGCCCAGCTCCCTTCATCTTACATTCTTACCAACAATATTAGTAAACTAATCATTTCTTCTTTCTTCAAACACTTTCTTCACCTGGCTGCTACATCCTTACTTTCATGAACTCTCCTTTTGATCTGCATAACTAGTTTCAGTCCCCAGACTTCTTTTCTCTGCCCATCCTTGACCCTCTATAGTATAATCTAGTCTCACTGCTTTAAATACCATCTATACTAATTTCAACTTGCAAATTTATAGATAAGTCTAAGCAACTGACCTTTATACAACTTAAACAACAGGAACAGCATAAGGTTTATGCTACACATATAAGCATATTTTCCCCCAATAAGTATAGCTTGGTTCTCCACATCTATGAGTTCTTCATTCACAGACTCAAACAACTTTAAATGGCATTTGGCCGAATCCAGAGACACGGAACCCACAGACATGAAGGGTCAACTATAAGAGGTTTAAACATTCATGGAGTTTGGTATCTGCTAAGGGGTGAGGGTACAGGGTCCTAAAATCAGCCCCCCTTGGGTACCAGGGGATGATTATACATCCAACTGATTATTCAAACTCTCCATCTGAATAGTCAGTAAACATTTCAAACTTAAAAATCTAAGATTCTGATTCGCATCTACCCATGGATGCAAAAAAAAAAAAAAACAAAAAACTAAGATTCTTATTTCTCCCCCATAAGTCTGCAAGTCTGCTCATCCTGCAATATTCCATATCTTAATAAAGGTCAACTCAATTATTCTGGGCACTTCAAGCAGAAATCTGTATAGCATTTCTTTTTTCTCACATGCCACATCCAATCATCTGGCATATTTTGTCAGCAACATTTTCAAACTGTATTTGAATACCAGTCCTTTCTCACAAATTCCAAGGTTACCAACCTTGCCCAAGCCACACTATTTTGCTCCATTTCATTCAGACTGTGGGGGCAGGGTTTGTTGTCAAGAGTTTTAGCACTTCAAGGCTACCTTTTTCAGACACAGAGTCTTTTAACAGGCAACATTTGAACAGATTATTTCATAGTGCTTACTATGTAACAAATACTTTCCTAAGTACTTTACAAGTATTTATCATTTATTTTCAGAACAATTCTATTATTTTTCCATTTTGTAGATGAAAACACTGAAGCACCAAAAAGTTCATATCTAAGGTCTCACAATCACTAGCGGTGAAGCTAAGAATTTAACCGAGGCAGTTTAACCCTACGGTGGCCTTGCCAAAGTAGCCTCTCTAGGCTACTGGCTTCCCATCTCATAGAGTGTAAGTTTTGTGTCTTAGTTGATTCAGCCCCCTTTTTCATGGCCTCATTTCCTACCACATTCTTTCAGTCTACTCTAACTTCATGGGTCAGTGAACAATCTCAGCACCATTTTGACTAAGGGCCTCTGATCTACTATTCCTTCTGTCTAGAAGACTCTTCCCCCAGACACCTGCACTGTATGCTCCATTATTTCCTTAGTTTCTGCTCAAGGATCACCTTGTCAGTGAAAGCCCTTTACACCTCATTGAAAATAGCACCAATTACTTTGCTCACCCTGCTTTATTTCTCTTCAGAGCACTTACCTCTTACTCACTGTATAGCTGCTTTACTGTCTGTTATCCCCCACCTCCACACTAGAATATAATCAATCTGTGAGCAGCAGGTAATCTGTCAAACCCTGAGCATCCAGACTAGCCTGGCACATACTATAACAGAAACGAAGTTACTAATTAATGAATGTTAAAGAAACATTACCTAGTGCCAATTTAACGACAATTACTATAATACAGGGGACCAGGCTGAGACCCCAACCAACACACAGGAGCATCATGCAAACGGGAAACTTCACAAACGTGTAATGGTGCTGTGGTGTTTCTCTCTCTTCATTTCCCACTCTCTATCTGAAATAAAGGAATTAAAAATAAAAATGGAGCAGCAGAATCATAGGTGCAAAGTTCCAGCAAAGCCCTAGGGAAAAACAAAACAGCAGCATAAAAAATTTTTAAAAACCAGCAATATTGGGCTAAAACAAGGATATAGAATTTATATTATTATTTTTATTATTAACATTAGTGATTAGAATTTATTTTTAATAAATTTTATCTTATTCCAGAAACTTTATTTCAGAGATCTATCTTAAATAATGGGGGGGAAGGAGCTAATGCCAAAAGCAAAGTGTTACCAAGTAATCATTATTGCCATGGCTAGTACCCCAAAATGCTGTCAGGATAAAAGAAGATAAGAACATTTTGAAGCCAGTGAACTTTTGGATGAAAAAATCTCTTCTTCAATAAATGACTAAGTCAAAAGATTCTGGGATCAAACTGTTGGGAGACTATGACCTTAACTATCAAACATGAAAACAATCCTAAGTAAAATAAATGAATAATTAAATACACATTATGACAAATTTCAGAATCAAATTCAGCACAATTAGTTGTATCTAATACAAGCAACTGCCAACTTAAAAATAGTGTTCCAGAAGCTAACTGATAAAAAAAAAAAGTTTGGAATTCACACTACATTGTCAACATTTTAAAAATAAAAACAGGGTCCCCAAGTAAGTCTACCAGCTTATGTAATTCAAAAAGTGACCAATGGAGGAGGAACATAATGAAGATTGCACAACAATCACATATAGCTCTCTCCATACCAAAAACTTATGGAAATGGCTTCTCACAGGCTTCAACTCATCAAGTGTGAACAGTGGGAGCAAGAGGGGAAAGGAAATATGGCATATATGCATGGTTCCAAGGTTCCAAAATATATCTTTAAGATAGATACATAGAAGCAGAAACAGTGAAAGATACCATAGCACTTCCTTCAATGTGGTGGGGGCTGGACTTGAACCTGGGTTATGCACATGGTAAAGCAATGATGCACTAAAAGCTATTTCAACAGCCCAACAGTTTTTTTTTTAAATAAAAAACATTTTTCTTTTAAATTAAAAATTATATATACTTAAAAAAAAATTATATATACTTAAGGTATACTGTGATAAAAAAATACATAATAAGATTGTATATCATGATAAAAAAATAATACCAGTTACTATAGTCAAGTTAATAAGCATATAATCTCACATAATGAGTATGTGATGAGAGCACCTGGAATCTACTTAGTAAATTCTCTCAAAACATGCTTGACAATGTCACATGTCAGCTATCTGTGCTTACACTATCTCCCCATTCATTAAAGAAAATCAGATGAAGACAAGATAATAGGCATAATGGGATGTTTTCTCAGATTTCTCAAGACCAGAGAAAGTGACAGAAAATAACTCATTTAAGCATTATTTCCTTGCTGAATCATCCCTAGAACCCCTAGACTTAGACTAGATCAAGTTCTTTAGTTATTCATACTAACAGAAAAGCCTTGCTTTAGTGTCTTTATCTGTTAGTTACTGTTTGTATTAAGACTAACATTTGGTTGATGCATTTTCTGCATCAGACTATAAGCCCCAGTTAGAACATGTCTGTCTTTATTCACCATAATAAACCTGCTGAGTGTCTAGCACAATGCCTGGAAATCACTGAAAGCTTGTTGAATCAGTCTGTCCACCAGTCACTCAAACTGGCTAAAGGAATAAAGTCTGCTGGGAAATTGTGCCAATGCAGTCACATCTGCCATGTTGTCCCCTCAGGCTACTGCTAGTTCCCTGGAGAGTTGGGACATTCTCGGAGTGCCTATTCAGCCATGTTGTGCCCTCAGGACATTGTCTATATCCCGCGATATCTGGAGTGCTCTGGTTACTCCTCCCCCCTCCCATTCTCACGAGAGTTATCATCCTATCCTGGAGTGCTATGGTTACTCCTCCCCCTTCCCATTCTCGAGAAAGCTACTATAAAAATCCTTCGTTTTCCGCACCTCGCTCTCTTGCCGGCGCTCCACTCTGGTGTTCAAATGCAGGAAAAGTTACTGCGTGAGGCGGCCATTTTCTCTACCTCCACGTGGCCCAACCTGCTTCTCTAACACCCAACTCTGAGGTGCCAGCGCAAATAAAGATTTGTGTTTCCTCTTCGCTCCGGACCCTCTCTCTCTCTTCTCTGCGGCCCGCGCACTACAACATCTGGCTCTACAACAAAAGTCAACCCTGCATTTGAATCCAAGGTGGTACAGCGTCATGTACTAACATCACTCACCCAAGTTTCTTTGCCAACTTTCATCATCAAGTATCTAGCTTCCCAACTACTAGTCTCCAAAGTTCTGTTTCTTCCAGAGTGCAAGCAAATTAAGAGCATGGTAGTGATGTGACACCCATGTCACCATTTAGGGCTAAAGTCTTATCCCCCCCAAACACACACACACCTATTGGCAGTGTGACTACAGACAGCCTCACCTGTTGGAATGCCTACACTGAAGAGAGACCCTTAAGGGAAAGGGGTTTGGGAACGTAGTGCCTTATGATGGAGGATGACAATTTGGTGGAGGATGAAGTATACTGATATCTATCTTGGGAAAATGTGAAACTACCCCTGTGTGACAACAATCAACATTTCCTCAATAAAATGATACTAAAGTAAAAAAAAAAAAAAAGATGGGAGTTGGGCAGTAGCGCAGCAGGTTAGTGCACATGACGCAAAGCGCAAGGATTGGCATAAGGATCCCGGTTAGAGCCCCACTCCCCACCTGCAAGGGAGTCGATTCACAGGTGGCGAAGCAGGTCTGCAGGTGTCTTTCTCTCCCCCCTCTGTCTTCCCCTCTCTCCATTTCTCTCTCTCCTATCCAACAACGATGACATCAACAATAATAACTACAACAACAATTAAAAAAACAAGGGCAACAAAAAGGAAATGAATAAATATTTTTAAAATATTTTTAAAAATATAAATAAATAAATAAATAAAATTTGTAAAAAGAGAGAGAGACTTAAGCCAAGATTCCCCACGTTTCCTGGAGCAGATCACCACTACTATTTGGTCAACACAGGGCAACCCCCTAAGGACTCTGTGGAATCATCCTTGGGTTTCACTGAGACTCAATCATATACTCTGCAAATCCTCAGTAACCTCCTTTCCATCCTGAGGTGGTGAGCACTCCACAATAAACCCCTGACAGCTAATCCCATTCCATAATCAGCTTCCCAGGAAAACCAACCTATGGCAGGCAGCTTTTAATCTCACATTTATCTTTTCTTAAAGATAAATTGACAGAACTGATAAAAGCCAATCATTGAAATAGGCACCTCAGGCAGAGGAAACAGCATAATGATTATGCAAACAGACTCCTGCCTAAGGTCCCAGATTCAACCCCCGCCCCGTACCACCATAAACCAGAGCTGAGCAGTGCTCTGGTTAAAAAATAATAATAATAGAAATAGTCACCTCTGCCCCAATTTTATAATGTGAAAAACATAATCTGTACCTGCTTCATGTTTGTTTTGTGAAATACTTAGTACATGAGAAATCTTTTTTTTCCTCTTCTTTTCTTTCCCAGGGTTATTGTTGGGGCTCGGTGCCTGCACTACAAATCCACTGCTCCTGGAGGCCATTTTTTTTCCCATTTTTGTTGCCCTTGTTGTATTTATTGTTATTGTTGTTGGATAGGACTGAGAGAAATCAAAAGAGGAGAAGACAGAGAGGGGAAGAGAAAGATAAGACACCTGCAGACCTGCTTCACTGCTTGTGATGCAAACCCCCTGCAAGTGGGAAGCGGGGTGGTGGTGGTGGTGGTGGTGGTGGTGGTGGTGGTGGTGGTGGTGGTGGTGGTGGCTTAAACCGGGATCCTTATGCTGGTCCTTGCACTTTGCACCATGTGCACTTAACCTGCTATGCTACCACCTGGCCCCCTATGAGAAATCTTAAGTTTCTTTTTCTCGTATTATCTCAAGGCTTGGGGATATCACCATTCAGTCTCATCTCTTTCTGGTATGGAACTCTTTGGTTGCCAAGGACCAAATGCTGAACTATCTGAGAAAAATAAAAGCTAAGCATAGGGTAGTAGGTAGTAGTAGTTCACTCAGTTGAGCACATACGCTAGCAGGAGGCAAGGAGCTAGGGTTCAAGCCTGAAGCACCCACCTGCAGAGAGGAAGCTTCAAGAACTATGGAAGAATGCTACAGGTCTCGCTCTCTCTCTCTCTCTATCTCTATCTCTGTGTCACCCCAGCAAAAGAGAATGGAAAGGGGAAAAATAAAGGGTGGCCAGAGTGTTTTAGTCATTGGGGCTGACACAGCTCCAGCAATAAGCCTGGTGGCAAAAAAAAAAAAAAAAAAGCTAAATTTAATAACATCTTAGTTGTTGAAGATATAATATTCACAGCAGGATAGTCTCCAGTCCTAATCCTCTCCAACAAACACTAACCAAAACACTAATAAGAGGAAGGTTGGTTAGGCTAGAAAGAATTTTTGCTGGCTAGAAAGCTGTGTGTTAGAACTACCGCCAGTTCTTAGAAGTATCTCTACCTGTGTATTCCTAAAAAGAGCATTTCTTATATACTTTAGGCCCTAGCACAAATATTCATGACTTGGAAAAAAAAACAAAACGAAAAAAAACTCCTACTAGTCCTAAGAACTTTGTCAGCTTTATCTTCTCCTCATCCCCATTATATATTATACCTTACCATCTAGACAGCCAAAACTAGGCTGACTTTTCAAGATGTGCAAGTACTGAAAGTTAAAGAAAATAAATAAGCCAAACTATATTTAGTTATCACCCAATTTTTTCCCCTTTTTTAAAAAATTTCTTTATTGGGGGATTAATGGTTTACAGTCAACAGTAAAATACAATAGTTTGTACATGCGTAACATTTCCACATAATAACACAACCCCCACTAGGTCCTCCTCTGCCAACATGTTTCAGGACACAAGCCCTCTCCCCCTACCACCACCCCAGAGTCTTTAACTTTGGTGCAATACTCCCCCAATGTTTAAATCATGATTTAGTACAGGGTGTGCAGCAGTAGAATGACTGGCTACCTAACCATGACAACAAGAACAGGACTATACAAAGCTATGAGGCTAAAAATGTTTTGTAACGTGTTAAATTATTTAAAATGTTACTATCAAAATGTTTACATCACCATTCCCTTGCCTACCAAAGATGTTCAAAACTCCAAAAATGCTTTGGGTTGGTGAGATAGCTCCTCACCTGCTTCGCCATGTAAGCTACCCAAGTTTGAGCCTGACTCCCCACTGCACTGGAGGAACCTCTGGTTCCTAGTGTCTGTTCCTCTCCTCTTTTGTCCCTGTGGGTCTCTATCTGAAAAAAAAAGTCAGCACTGAGTAGTGAAGCCCTGATGATGACAAAAACAAACAAAATCTATAGCAGAAATTTTGGATATTCCGGTACACAACCTACTACTTATTTGCCTTTCCCTGAAGACTCTACTTCTCGTCAGCCCTGCTGGAAAGTGTCCCCCTCCCCCCACCCCCGCCAGCCCCCAACTAATAAACTAATAGGATCTTACTTATTTATTTTTATTTTGGATACAGACAGAAATTGAGAGGGGAGGGGGAGACACACAGAGAGAGGGAGATACTAGCAGCCCAACTTCACTGCTCATAAAGGTTTTCCTGCAAGTGGGGACCTGAGCCTGGGTCCTTGCACACTGTAATGTGTGTGCTCTACCAGATGTGCCACCATCTGCCCCCCACACAGGATCCTCTTAAATCATCACCTTCTGCATGGAATCTTCCATGTCAGTCAAACAATTTTATTGCTGAAAACATTCAGAGACTTTATACATGTAGCTCATATTGTATTTAGCGTATTCTTTTTTTTAATTTATTATTAGATAGAGACAGAGAAAAATTGAAAAGAGAGAGGGAGGGAGGAAGGGAGAGATGGAGGGAGGGAGGGAGGGAGGGAGAGAGAGAAAGACTGACCTGCATCCTTGCTTCACCACTCCTGAAGCTTTCCCCCTGCAGGTGGGGACCAGGGGTTTGAACCTAGGTGCTTGTGCACTGTAATGTGTGCACTTAGCCAGGTACATGACAGACTGACCCCAAGTAATTAGCCCATTCTATATCTGTCAATTGATCAAATTTATAGAGCAAATACAAGTTGACCCATAAGCTTTGAGAAACTCTAAGAAGGCACATAAAGAAGTCCTCTCTCCCCAATGGTGGACCTACCATGCAGCAAATGACCTTCAATGAGCAAAATTCCACATATTATTCATAAAAAGAAATAATAAAAATAGAATACACTTGAGATCAGCATGTTGTCTATTCACTAATTCTGACTGGATAAGAATAAAGATATTCTCTAAGCAACACGTTATATTTTAATACCACACAAAGAAAGCTAAAAATGAAACAGGCCATTACAATTTGGCACATTCAGATCACCTATTCCTATAATTAAGAAATGAAAATCCTCCAAGTACCTTCAAAGTATGAGCATGAAAATCACCCTGGAAACTAATCCCTGTAAAGATTAAACAAGTTCAAACTACCTGACAGGTGTGTAAATCAAATCTCATTGCCTACTGAGACTTCTTAAACTGGGGCAGAAATAAAAACTCTCTAAGGGGAGATGTGGATGGATTTTAGAACAGAAAGTATTTCTAGGTAAGCTTCATCTTCTTTCAGAGATAAGGTGGTCAGAGTGCAAAAACTGCAAGAAAGTCTTTTTCACACCTATGAAAGAGGTGTTTGCAAGCCTGCTATTATGATACTTAAGATTAGAAAAAGAATATGATATGCCCCAAGGAAACAATGACATTACAGGCAAAATGGTTCAACAGGTAAGAGTGTAGGATTTGAGGGGGCAAGGTGGTGGCACAGCTGGTTAAGTGTTCACATTACAGTGCACAAGGACCCCGGTTCAAGCCCCTGGTCCCCGTCTGCAGGGGGAAAGCTTCCTGAGTGGTGAAGCAGGGCTGCAGGTGTCGCTCTCCCTATCACTCCCTCCCCTCTTAATTTGTCTTGATCCATTAAAAAAAAAAAAGTATGGGATTTGTATACGTGAGGTTCCCGCTCTGAACCCCAGCAACCCACTCACATGTAGTAATTAAAGAACAAGCAAAAAACTTATAACTACCTTTGTAAAACAAATATAAATCATTGGCTTTTAGTTCCTCTTATAAGAGATAAAAAGTAGGGAGCCAGGCGGTAGCGCAGCAGGTTAAGCCACATGGCACAAAGTGCAAGGACCAGCATAAGGATCCTGGTTCGAGCCCCAGCTCCTCACCTGCAGGAGAGTCGCTTCACAAATGGTGAAGCAGGTCTGCAGGTGTCTATCTTTCTCTCCCCCTCTCTGTCTTCCCCCCTCTCTCCATTTCTCTCTGTCCTATCCAACAACGACATCAAATAACAACAATAATAACTACAACAATAAAACGACCAGGGCAATAAAAGGGAAAAAAAACAAATAAAATATAAAAAAAATATTTTAAAAAAAGAGATAAAAAGTATATCTTACTTATTACATATTATGTAAGAGAACAATATAATTTATATGTAAATATGTAGAAGAAAAATATATATAAACACCATAACTATTTAGCTTGTTCACTTTTTAAATTTGTGATTAATAGTGGGTGACAAGACTCTAAGGTTACAGAGTGTAGTTCCACAGCACACCCACCACCAAAGTTCTAGGTCCCCACCTTCTCACCTTCCAAATATAAACACCAAAGTTCTTGCAAGTCTTAGAAACAGTTTATTCGTAGAAACAGTTTATTGGCTTCTGTTTGTTTGCTTTTTGTTTTTGCAAGTTCATGTGTATCAGTTTTCTAGATTCCATATTAATGAAACCATCCAGTACTGGTCTTTCATCTCTTTACTTATTACACTAAGCATAATCACCTCCACTTTCATCCATTTTGTCCCATGGGACACTCATCTTTTTAATTACATAGTATTCCATGAAGTATATATTCCATAATTTTTTTTTTGCCTCCATACCTTGGGGCTAGGTGCCTGCACTAAAAATCCACTGCTCCTGGAGGCAATTTTTCCATTTTATTGGATAGGACAGAGAGAAATAAATTGTGAGAGGAGGGTAAGATAGAGATGGGGAGAGGAAAGATAGATACCTGCAGATCTGTTTCACTGCTTGTGAAGCAACCCCCACACACACACAGGTGGGGAGTTGGGGGCTAGAACAGGGATCCTTGGGTCCTTGCACTTCGTACTATGTGTGCTTAACCTGGTGCACTACCACCCAGCCCCCTTTTCCAAATAACTTCTTTCTCCAGTCATCTGGTAATGGGTTTTCCATTGTTTGCATTCTTTGGCTCTTGTGAATAATGCCAGCTTATTCATTTTAGAGTAATTACATTATTTCATGTTTTCTTTAGTCACTCATCAGTTCCTGATAACTTTCACTGAAAAGTTTCCCTAACTACTCAGATTTCATTACCACATACCTTCAACCCTGCGATGATTTTTCTAATTTTCACACTGGTTATCTTTCTCTCAAGCTTTTTATGTTTACCTGAAAGAATAAATTTCAGGTTCACAAAATAGCAGAATGGCTATGCAAAAAGACTAATCCCAAGGCCATGCAGTGGCACACCAGATTATCACACACATTATAGAGTGCAAGGACCCAGGTTCAAGGCCCCAGTCTCCCTCCACCTGTGGGGGAAAGCTTCACAAGTGGTGACGCAGGGCTATAGGCGTCTCTCTGTCTCTTTCCCTCTATCTCCCCCTCCCCTCTCAATTTCTATCTCTATCAAATAATAAATAGGTTAAAAAATATTTTAAGACTAATCCCTCCAAATGAGTCCTTACTGCTAGTAGATTAAAGTTAAAGCATTGCAATTTCTCAATGAGATGACCCCAACTTTCTTTTTTACAGACCCAGAATGTACTCTATGTAAAAATAATCTGTTAGCCAACACATACACTGTTCATCCACATTTTCAATCTTGCAGTTCTTTTACATTCTGCAAAGTAAATTATGCTATGCCTATCTCCACCCATTCAAACCTTGTGAAGCAAATGACAATTTGAGCACAGATGCATCTGTCTACATTTCCAGCACAATGTATCTCAAGGTCGGCCACTGGAGGGAAAGGGGGCTTTTTTCAGCCTGAAAGGAAAATCTTCTCACTTAGCATATAGTGAGAGAGAGAGAAAGAGAGAGAGAGAGAGAGAAGCGCTGGTTTACTCCAGCCTAAGATAACTCAAATGAGTGCACAAAGGCCAGGACTGAAGTAGGTCACACATTCATTTATCACGTGTCTGATAAGCAATTACTACATATTAAGTACAATTCTGTTTGTGATTGGCAATGGTTCTATGTTCAAGGATTGTGACTATGAATCCAAATGAAGGGTTAGTGGGAGTCAAGGAGGTAGCCAACCAATACTGAACAAATGAACAATGAATGGCTTTAGTGGTGGCAACTTCCTTTAAAAATAAATATAGGGGAGTTGGGCAGTAGCGCAGCGGGTTAAGCGCACGTGGTGCGAAGCTCAGGGAACAGTATAAGGATCCTGGTTCAAGTGATCCCGGCTCCCCACCTGCAGAGGAGTCGCTTCACAGGTGGTGAAGCAGGTCTGCAGGTGTCTATCTTTCTCTCCGCCTCTCTGTCTTCCCCTCCTCTTTCCATTTCTCTCTGTCCTATCTAACAACAATAACATCAATAACAACAACAATAATAACTACAACAATAAAAACAACAAGGACTACAAAAGGGAAAATAAATAAAATTTTAAAAATTAAAATAAATAAATAAATATAGGATTGGACAACGAAATAGCTCCCATGGATATGGGACTGTTTTGCCTTGCTGTGTGACGCAAGTAGGAGCCCCACCACCACTGCACTGAAGGAAGCTTCAGTGCTATGGTCTCTCTCACTTTCTCTCTGCCTGTCTCTATCTTAAAAAAGAAAAAGAGAAAAAAAAAAAAGGAACAAATACAGGATTGACCTGCGAATCATTCAGAGAGCCCCTCAAATTTAACTGATGAGAACTCAATCATGTGATAAAACCAGTAAATGAAACATCAACAAAATAAAGGTCCCCTAAATTTTGTTTCAGATTCACGCTGTCACATTTACCCTTTGAATAAACTTGGAATCTCCTCTGAAATGCCCCTTGGACATAAAAGATAGCTGCCTTGGTGGCAGGGTAGTGGTGCACCAGAGAGAGCACAAGGAAGAACCCAGGTTCAAGCCCCCAGTCCCCACCTGCTATGGGGAAGCTTCACAACAGGTGAAGCAGTGCTGCAGGTGTCTCTCTTTCTCTCTCCCTGTGTCCCCTACCCCCCCCCTAGGTGTTTCTCTGTCCTATTAAAGAAGAGAAAACAAAAAAGCAAAGATTTCTGTCTTCACAAAAACTCACTGGCAATCGGCCTGATCCCTCAACTCTCAAAGAACCCTGCAGCTCAACGGCCACTCCTTCAGGAGTGAATTCTGGAAGCTCTTTGCTCTCTGGAGAACTCCCATCAAGAGAGCTCAACAGAGGACTGTCAAGGGCTTGTCGCCATGTTCCTGTCATTAGTTTCCCTTGCCAAGAGCAAGTCAAAAGTCATTCTGGTGAGAATGGTGAGTGAAACTGGGACAGGTTTCTCCTTCAACACGAAGAGGAGCAAACTGCGGGAGAAACTGACTCTGTTGCATTATGATCCACTTGTGAAACTAAAAGTCCTGTTTGTGGAACAGAGAAAAATACGCTCCCTCTAAACAATGGATTGAAAATGAATTTGATTTATAAATGAGAAGCCCAAGGGTGGGATACCGATGCAGAAATTCTGCAGCTTGTCATAAAAGAAGAGGAAATGGTACGGAATCACTGCCTCCTGTGATTTGAAGGCCATTGTGAAGGAAAACAATACAGTGAAAGAAAGTTCTTCGTGTCGGGACATATATCATTGCATCACATTTATTTATCTTTCTGGATATTTTTATAGCCCTTAATAAAGCATATTAAATAAAATTTTTTTTTTTAAAAAAGAGCTCAACAGAGACGAACTCGTTCTACTTTCTGGCCAGAAGAAAGTTGCAAAGCAAACGCACAACTCAACTTCCTGCCGCAACACCAGCTCCAGCCAGAGGCTGGGCTTCCTCAGCCCGGGCTCACGGGCACCACTCAGATGGGGGGAGAAAGGCTGCACTCCGGCAGGGTCCAACTCCGTGGGCAGCAAAACCACGCGCAGCACGGCAGCAGGGGCATCCTCGTCCGCAAAGAGAAAAGAGAGCGAGTCCCGTCTCTGGGGACACCTGGACGTGCGGGAAAGCGTTTACCTTCACCAGCCACACGCCGGTGTTCTGCTTGGCGCCGGTCAGGTCGAGTTCCCCGCGCTCCGCCATGGGGCTGTCCCCGGGGACGTGAGCGGGTCTCAGGAGCAGGAGGTTGGGAGGGCGACACACCAGAGCACAGGACAAGCAGGGACGGAACACCGACCCGGCAGAGCCCAGGTCCACCTTCCGGGACGTGGGGAATCCAGGCAGAGGAACACGCCGCCGGGAGGCATGCCGGGAGACTGCGCCTGCGTAAATCACCATCACTACGGCGCGCTGCTGCAGACAAACTTCCTGCTTCCGCGACTAAGTGGGCGTGACTGCTGGAGCCACCCGAGGCTTTACAATCCCGTAACTTGAGCCAAGTGTCTGCAATATGGTCAGGGCAAGTGAAATGTCAGAATACGACAGTAGAGTTAAAAAGTAAAAAGAAAAGAAAAAGTGGCAAAGACTGTCAGTATTTGTTCAACTCTGGCTAAGCCTTGGAAGGACAGGGCAGGAGTTGTAAAAAGAAAGTGAATTAGCACAAAAGGGCACTGGAAGTGGACTGAGTAAATCCCGGGTGCACTGAAAACATGCTGATGCCTCTGACTAAGGAAATTCCAAAGCCAAAAGTCCCTATCATTAATTATACCAGTGGCAATAAACATGTAAAAGGCAAACCTCATTGTTTAGGTCCCCTACTTAAAAGTTTCCAATCTTCTTGCCTCTAGAATAAAGTTCAGCCTTCTCTACATAGGCCCTCTCAGTTTTATCTCTGCTATTCAAGTCACTAACCACACAGAACCCTTGAGTCTTTCCTCAACACTCAGGCTCTCCAGACTCAATTATTCTAAGACTCGCACTAGATTCAGATGTTCTGTTTTTCCTTTACCCTCTGTCTTACCCTTTTCCTCGGCCTGGGTGGAAATGACTTGCTATGAGAACTATCAACTCCCCCAGAAGAAGTTCGTTCTCTCCTTCTCCCTCTATGTCTAGCTCTATCTCACTTCATCACAGTGCGTTACTTAGCAGGTTCCACTATAATAAACACATTTACATGCTACATTTGCATTCCAAATTGTGAGCTCTTTCTAGGCAGAAACAGTTGTTTTATTCACTTTACATCCACAACATCAAGCACAGTGCTTGACACACTGTCAGATTTCAATAAGTTTTGGCTGAATGAACATTTACTAAATAGTAACAAGTGAATGAGACTGTAAAAATGGCAAGTAATATTTTGAATCACACACCCGGCCATGCACAAAACTGAAAAAAAGTCCCTTGTCTGTGTGCTCAGAAAAGGCCACCAGGTCTCTGAGATCCACTGGGAAAAATAATAAGCAAGATGAGAGAGAGACCAGGCATTTCTTTAAAAGGAAGATTGTATTCTTGTACCACAACCTGGGGATGGGTCTTAAAATATATAAAAGATAAGTAAGTAAACAGAACAAAGTTAAGCTTTGATCAAGTAAAAAGGATAAGTTAAAATATTAGACCATGAGAGATGGGTGCCTGAGGCAGTGTAATAATGGACTTTAAAGGATTATGACCTTGATTTTTATCTATGGTCATCATGTGTGTGTGTGTGTATATATATGTGTGTGTGTGTGTGTGTGTGTGTTTTACCAGAGCACTTCTCAGCTCTGGTTTATAGTTTATGAACACTGCTTAGCTCAGTCTCTCTCCATCTCTCTCTCTTTCTCTGCCTTCTATATCTAAATATAGAAGTTATCCCAGGAGTGGTAAAAACCACACATATGCCAGGTCCTGCTTCTGTAAAAAAGAAAGACAAAGGGGAAAAAAAAATGTGTGTGTGTGGGGGGGGGAGGGCACACTCATATAAATGGCTAAAGAGAAGAAATGACTAGAGAAAAATGAGAAATTTGAAAATGTTACCTTCTTTTATTTTTCTGTTTTTATTTTCCACCATTTTTAAGATTAAAGGGCAAAGAGAGAGAGTAAAGAGACCACAATAGCAAAGCTTCCTTCAGTGCATTGGGGACCAGGCTCAAACCTGGGTCACACACACACAGCAAAGCAGCACACTATCCAAATGAACTGTTTCATCTGTCTAAAAGTGAAGATGTTGGGAATGATATTATACAGGGAAGAAAAAAAGCAACTGAGTACCTCACCCTCAAAGTAGAATAAATGACCAACTTTCCCAATCTGTCCTTTTTCAATCTTCCTTCCAGTTTGAGGATGGGCATCTATGGAACTGTTTGTGAGAGTCAAGGAGGACAAAGCTCTGTGGAACAGTCATAGGTTTACTCTGGATACCAACAATCATGTATTTTGCTGCCAGATCCTTTCCCTTCTTAAAGACTTACTGCATGGCAGAGTCTAATATATGAGAGTCCAGCTTTATGTCCCTTCCTCCACAATCCTACACTCTTAATAGTCATCATTACATATGCTCTCTTGACTTGTGCTTGTATACATTCTAAAACCTAAGTAGTTCTTTTGGAGTATAGCACACTTAAGTATAGGTCACACTTTGTAACTCACCTTTTGAAGTTGTTTGGGACTAGAATTAATTATAGTCCTGGGAGCAAAGAGGGGTAATGAATAAGTAAGTGGTCCTGAGAAGAATTAACACTGTTATACAAGGCAGCCACCTTCTGAGGAGTCATTATAATTTCCTTAGGGATTTGTAGGGAGTCAAGGAGTCACTTCAACTGAAGGTGAGGTAGCTGCTTCTACTGAGGGTGGATACTTAACCTGGCAAAGAAATCTCATTAAAATGTAGGGACTTGGACCGGGTGGTGGCATACCTGGTTGCATGCACAAGCACCTGGATTCCAGCCCCAGGTCCCCACCTGCAGGGGGAAAGCTTGGCAAGTGGTGAAACAGTGCTATAGGTGTCTCTTTTCCTCTCTCCCTCTCTATCTCCCACTTCCCTCACAATTTCTGGCTTTCTGCCAGACTTCCCGGGGCAGCTGACCTCACCAGTGTATCCTGGGAACCCCAACTCTCCAGAACCCTGCCCCACTAGGGGAAGATAGAAACAGTCTGGGAGTATGGGTTGACCTGTCAAAACCCATGTCCAGAGGAGAAGCAATTATAGATGTCAGACCTTTCACCTTCTGCACCCCATAATGATCTTGGGTTCATACTCCCAGAGGGATAAAGAAAAAGAAAGCTTCCAAGAGAGGAGATGGTATACAGAACTTTGGTGTCTTATCCAAATAAATAAATAAATAAGTAAAAATTTCTGGCTTTCTCTATCCAATAAATAAAGACAATAAAAAAATTAAATGTAAAGACTCAATAATCCCTACTTAAATAGATATATATTTATAAAAGAAACCAGAGCAATACTCAATTCAAGTAGATACTATGCCAGGGGGAGAGAGAGAGGGAGAAAGACACCTGCATATCTGCTTTGCCTCTTACTACGTGTCCCTGCTAATTGAAACTAAAGCCCCAGGCATGCACTTTTTTTTTTTGCTGTAGTTATTGTTGTCGTTGTTCGATAGGACAGAGAGAAATAAATAGAGGAGGGGAAGACAGAGAGGAGGTAAGAAAGACAGACACCTGCAGACCCGCTTCACTGCTTGTGAAGCAACTCCCCGGGCAGGAGGGGAGCCATGGGCTCAAACCGGAATCCTTATGTGGGTCCTTGCGCTTTGCGCCATGTGCGCTTAACCCACTGCGCTACCAACATGCAATTCTTGAGCATGCAGTTCCTGAGTCAAGCTTTACTCCCTGACACTCAATGTTCCCAATTCATGAGTTTCTCCACATATCCACTTCTCAGCTTATAAGATTCCACTTCTCCCTAGTCAGGCGATAACTCAGTAAATCCTGGCTAGGCTACGAATGTAATGTGTGTTATATTTCTGCTACTCACAGGACAAAAGTCCATCAGAGGACACATAGTAGCTTCCAGCCCTCTTGTAATGTCTGGAAATTAAAATCCAAAGTCCCTCCTTTGCTTCCATTGTTTTGTCCATTGACATGGGGGAAATCAGCCAGTTTCATTATAGTCATCTGTTTCCCCCAAATGTGATCATACAGTTTCATTATAGTCATCTGTTTCCCCCAAAAGTGATCATACACAGTCACCCCCAATCCTTGATTTTTATAGGTGCTTGTTAGAAATGCTGAATACACAAATACACATGCAGTAGTCCTCCACATCCTTGTTTTTTTTTCTTTTTTTTCTTTTTCTTTTCTTTCCTTCCCCCCCCCCCCAGGGGTTATCTCTGGAGCTTGGTGCCAAAGGCTGGAGAGGTTGTGGGGACAAAGGAACTCTCTTGAATGGATGGGGTGAATGTCAATTGGTCCAACCCCTGTGGAAAGCAGTCTGGAGAATTCTCAGAAGACCAGCAGTGGACCTACCCTATGACCCTGGAATTCCCCTCCTGGGAATATATCCTAAGGAACCAAACATACCCATCCAAAAAGATTTGTGTATACCTGTTTTCACAGCAGCACAATTTGTAATAGCCAAAACCTGGAACCAACCGAGGTGTTCAACAACAGATGAGTGGCTGAGCAAGTTGTGGTATATACAGACACAATGGAATACTACTCAGCTATTAAAAATGGTGATTTCACCTTTTTCACCTCATCTTGTGTGGAGCTTGAAGAAATCATGTTAAGTGAGATACGTCAGAAACAGAAGGATGCTATGGAATGATCTCACTCGTAGGCAGAAGTTGAAAAACAAGAACAGAAGGGAAAACACAAAGCAGAACTCGGACTGGAGTTGGTGTAGTGCACCAAAATAAAAGACTCTGGGGTGGTGGAGGGGGGAGTGTTCAGGTCCTGGAACATGATGGCAGAGAAGGACCTAGTTGGGTTTGTATTGTTATGTGAAAAACTGGGAAATGTTCTGCATTCACAAACTATTGTATTTTACTGTTAATTTCAAACTATTAATCTCCCAATAAAGACATTTTTAAAAATAAAAAGAGAGAAAAAATAGTCTGAGAGGTTAAGGTGGGTAAAAGGAGTCAATTTTATGGAGCTTGATAGAAGCTAGAATTTTAGTGGTAAGCAAATGTAGTATTTACAGGTATTTGTTGATAAGGCATTATGCCTGAAATTGATATAATACTATAAACTGATGTTACTTTTATTAAAAAAAATAGTAATGGAATGGTGAGGTAGCTTGCCTGGTAGAGCACACACTTTATCTTGTTCAAGGAGCCAGGTTTGAGTCACCAGTCACACTTGGAGGACCATGTAAATGGAAGGCTTCATGAGACATTTCCTCTCCCTCTCCCTCTCTCCCTTTTCCTCTCCCTCTCCCTCTCTCCTCCCCCACCCCTCTCCCTCTCCCCCCTTCTGTCTCTCTCAGTCTCTGTGGGGAGAAAAAAGAAAGGGTAGGGGGTTGGGGGGGGGAGCAGTGGAATATGGCAGACCCAAAGCCCCAGAGAAACCCTGGCTGAGAAAGAGAAAGAAATAAAGGAATGAGGGGGTTGGGCAGTGGTGCACTGAGTTAAGCACACATAGTACTCCGGGTTCAAGTCCCCGAGTCCCTACCTGCAGGGAGGTTACCTCACATGTAGTGAAGATAGTTTGCAGGTGTCTTTCTTCCTCTCTGTCTCCCCTCCTCTCTCAATTTCTCTCTCTGTCCTATCCAATAAAATGGAAAAAATGGCCAACAGGAAAGTAGATTCATAGTGCTTGCAGCAAGCTCCTGCTATAATACTGGAGGCAAAGAGAAAGAAAGAGAGAGAGAGAGAGAAAGAAAGAAAGAAAGAAAGAAGGAAGTGAAGGGATGATGAAGGAAGGAGGGAGGGAGGGAGGAAGAAGAGGAGAAAGAGAGGGAGGGAGAGAGGGAAAGGAAAAGAGAGAGAGATCAGAGAAAATACTAAAATTTTTACAAGTACTTAATAGAGGGTCAGAAGAAGATAGCTTACCTAGTAGGGAACCAGCCTTGCCATGCCCATGACCCAGGCTCAATCCTATACAATATATGGGAGTATCATGACAGCAGATGAAGTTCCAGTGTTATGGTGTCTCTCCTTTCTTCCTTCTCCTCCCCTTTCTCTTTCTATCTGAAATAAAAATAATGAGAAAAAAGCTGCCCCAACAACCTCACCACTGTGTTCAGGATCTCACCTCTCCAGAGTTCTACCCCACTAAGGAAAGATAGAAACTGGTTAGAGATATGGATCCACCTGCCAATGTCCATATTAGCAGAGGAAAAATTACAGAAGCCAGAACTCCCACCTTCTGCATGCAAAGAGAATTTTGGTCCATCCTCCCAGAGGAGGAGAAATGTTAGGGGGAAGATGACCAGAGAGCTCTGAACTCCAACTCTCTCAGGACCCAGAGAGAGAAGAGGGAAAAAGGAGGGACATTTTGAAGTAGTAATAGGAGCATGGGTGACTTGGAAGAGAAGATAAGACCATAGGAAAGAAATGACAAATATATACATATATAGGCATATAGTTGTAGAAATAATAGTTAATCCATATCTGCAACCTTAAGAAAACTGCTGTAGCTTACAGTGGAGGGTTGGGGATTCAGAACTTTGGTGGTGGGTGCATTGTACCCCTGTTATCTTGTAATTTTGTAAATCATTATTAAATCAGTAGTAAAAAATTAAATATCAAATAAAATTTTTAAAAGTTGGCACAGAAACCATGAAATTACACATGTGCAAGGCCCCAGAAACACCCCCCAGAAGGAGGGAGGGTGAAAACCAGGACATCACTCCAGCACATTTGATGCTGGGCATCAAGCTCAGGACCTCATGCTTGAGTATCCAGCATGGTACCCACTACACCACCTCCAGGGCCTCCCCCACACCAAAAAGATATATTCACAAAAATATTATTATTACTAAAATATATTATATATTTTAAATGTTTTGTTATGGGTGGGGGTATAGCATAATGGTTATGCAAAGAGACTTTCATGCCTGAGACTCTCAAGTCCCAGGTTCAATCACCCATACCGTTATAAGCCAGAGCTGAGCAGTGCTCTGGTAAAAAAAAAATGTTTTTGTTATATTTTATTACTAATGTTGAATAACTACCAAGTTGATAAATTAAGCCCAGTGTGTATATATGGGAGAAGACACAGTATATATAAGGTTTCAGTATTTCAGGGATCTGTTAGAGACCTCAGAATTTGTCTCCTGTGGATCAAGATGGACAGTACTTTATGTGTTTCTGTTGTCAATTGTGTCATGAATTATAAATATTCTCTTTACTACTGGAAATAGTCATTAGCATCTTTAAATATGGTCATATTAGGGAACCAATCCAGGAACCCTAGAAACAAACCAGAAAACTCATCCTTGACATTCTGTTCCTCTGGAACCAGTCTTAGTACCAAAAGCTGTATTAGTCTGGGCCAGACTCCAAAGTCTGAGTCATGAGAGAAAATTTAACCAGGATTTTGTTTTCTCTTTGTCTTTTTTGCCTTATTGCTAGAATTCCCTCATGCCTAGTAAATCAAGAACACCATAATTTCATCATTTAACCCATTAGCATATAAGCAGTGAGTCCAGGTTTGAGCCCCCAGCTCCCCACTTGCAAGGGAGTCACTTCACAGGCAGTGAAGCAGGTCTGCAGGTGTCTATCTTTCTCTACCCCCTCTGTCTTCCCCTCCTCTCTCCATTTCTCTGTCCTATCCAACAATGACAGCCATAACAAAAACAACAACAATAAACAACAAGGGCAACAAAATGGAAAAAAGTAGCCTCCAAGAGCAGTGAATTTGTAGTGCAGGCACTGAGCCCCAGCTAAAGCCCTGGAGGCAAAAAAAAAAGTTACTGGTTGAACACCTCCACTATATGGCACAAAGATCCAGGTGCAGTCCCTGGTCCCCACCTGCAGGGGGGAAGCTCACAAGTAGTGAAGCAGTGCTGCAAATGTTTCTTTTCCTCTCTCCCTACTGCTGGGATAGTGTGGGGGTGCCTCTTCCTGGGCAAGTACTCTCTGTGTTGGAGAGAACTCGACTGGAGCCAGCCTGGGCTGCTACTCACTCAGCGAGATGAGGGAGATGACTCAGGAACCAAGCTTGTGGTGGCGAGGCAATGTAATTTTTTATTGATCAGAGAGCCAAGGCTTTTAAAGGGCACACCCAGAAGTGGCAAATTGGGAACAGAAATGGCTAGGAAAGGGGTGGAGAAAGGCAAAAAGGGCTGGAAAAGTAGGAACTTCCTTAGCGACTGTTGTGAAGGTTTTAACTGGTAGGATTAATAATACCCTTCAGGCAGGGAGGGTCTTGAGGGTAGAAAGAATAGATCAAAGGAACGGAATGGATGGGGATCTTTCAGACCAAACAATGATTATGCAGATAAGCCATAGTATCAGGAATGCAAGGTGGAGCAGGGGGAGCTGGCTTAATGTTTTAAGGAATGCCAGGCTCCTGGAGGCAAAGAAAATGCAGGGTGCTTTGTGAGGCTCCTCACAATTTCCTGACTTCTCCCCTTTCTTCTTATCTAATGGCCATAATATCAGGGATGCAGTGTGCTTTGTGAGACAGAGAGTCTGATAAAATGGGACAAACCTTTGGGGTTACTCCTGTCCCTCCTTGCTCAACCTCTCAGTAGAGAGAGAGACTGACAGGATAGACGCACTCCCTGCCAGGCTCTACCACATCCTCACAATTTCCCAAAACCTACCTCCCCACCTCTCTGTCTCTATCCAAAATAAAGCAAATAGCTCACCTTGATAGTGTGCTGCTTTGTCATGTTCAAGACCCAGGTTTGATTTCAGCCTTTCATGGAAGGACTGCATGGAATGGCACCTCTGTTCTGTGGTTCCCCCTTCCCTGCAACCTCTCTGAATCTAAAACAAACAAAAACTAAAATAAAAATAAAAACATATGATCCAAAAATTCCACTACTAAACATCTATTCAAAGGATATTTGTACCAGTGGCCAGGCTGGGTGGTGCACTGGGTTTAGTGCACATAGCATGAAGCATAAGGACCCACAGAAGGATCCTGGTTCAAGTCCATGGCTCCCTACCTGTGGGGGGGGGTCACTTCACAAGCAGTAAAACAGGTCTGCAGATGTCTACCTTTCTTTCTCCCTCTCTATCTTTCCCTCCCCTATCAATTTCTCTCTGTCCTACCAAAAAAAAAAAAAAGGCCACAGAAGCAGTGGATTCATAGTGCAGGCACTGACCCCTAGCGATAACCCTGGGGGCAAAAAAAAAGGGTATTTGTACCCCTGTTTCTAGCAGTATTATTCACAATAACCAAAACACTGAATTATCCTAAATGCCCAATGGCAGTTAAAAGGATTAAAAAATTATGGAATATATACTCAATGAGATATTATTCAGCTAGGGAGTCGAGCAGTAGCACAGCGGGTTAAGCGCAGGTGGCGCCAAACGCAAGGACCAGTGAAAGGATCCCGGTTTGAGCCCCCAGCTCCCCACCTGCAGGGGAGTCGCTTCACAGGCGGTGAAGCAGGTATGCAGGTGTCTATCTTTCTCTCCTCTTCTCTGTCTTCCCCTCCTCTCTCCATTTCTCTCTGTCCTATCCAACAACAATGACATCGATAATAACTACAACAATAAAACAACCAGGGCAACAAAAGGGAATAAATAAATAAATATAAAAATTTTAAAAAAAGAAATATTATTCAGCTATAATTACAGTAGATTTAGGGAATCAGAAGGAGAAAGAGAAGATTACTGAGGAGAATTTGGGGACCTAAGTTTCTATAATGGAATAAAATGATGTTTTGGTTGGTGTATTGCACCAAAGTAAAGGATGCTGGGGTTGGGGTGGGGAGGTGTTCAAGTCCTGGAACATGATGGCTGAGGAGGACCTAGATCGGGGGTTAGAGTGTTATACAGAAAACTGAGAAATGTTACACATGTACCAAATACTATATTTTACTGTCAACTCTAAACTATTAGTCCCGCCAATAAAGAAAAAAAAAAAAAGATGGTTTGGTTGATGGTGAAATGTACCCCTTGTGGAAATGTACCCCTTGTGACACAAATTTTATAACTCAACATTTCCTCAAAAAGTGATATTGGAGCTGAGAAAATACTTTTCAGCTGTAGCAAGAGGCAAAATAATATCTGTTGTGACAACGTGGGTGGAACCTGAGGCGTTTAAGTGACAGAAGTCAGGAAGTATTAATCTTGTAATAAACTTGGAAAAACTGGAAAATTTATTTATATGTGGAGAGTACATAGTAAAAACACAAAAATCCTGCCCCCCCCAAAAAAAAACATATACACATACACACTAAAAATTACAGTGGTTACCAAGGGGAAAAGAAGATATTGGGAGAAAAGAGTAAGGGCATCACCACTGAAACATTGGTGGTGGGTGCAGTGAGGTATGAAATTCTACTCCTGAAATTCTGTAGTACTTCTTCTTCTAGCGTTTGCCCTTCTTCCGTAGCCAGTCAACAGCATCAGGTTGAGCCTGATGTAAAGTTTCGAGACCTCCTTTGAATCTGGAGAGGTGGCAGTCGTTGACTATGTGGGTCATAGTCTGTCTGTAGCCGCAGGGGCAGTTCGGGTCGTCTCTGGCTCCCCAGCGATGGAACATAGCAGCGCACCGGCCATGGCCTGTTCGATAGCGATTGAGGAGGTTCCAATCATAACGTGCCAGGTCAAAGCCGGGTTGATGCTTGCAGGGGTCTGTGATGAGGTGTTTGTTCTTTACCTCAGATGACTGCCAGCTCTGTTTCCTTCTGTAGTACTTCTGTAGTACTATAAGCCAAAGGTAAATCAATCAAATTTGTTTTTAATAAACAAAGAATCCTTTTTAACAAATCAGTCTTATAGGGGGCCAGGCAGTGGCACACCTCTTTAAGTGGATGCATTACAGTGCACAAGGATGCAGGTTCAAGCCTGCAAGTCCAAACCTACAAGAGGAAAAGCTTCAGGAATGGTGAAGTAGTGATGCAGGTGTCTCTCTGTCTCTCTCCCTCTCTGCCTCCACCTTCCCTCTCAATTTCTCTGTCTCTATTCAATAACAAATAAACAAAAATATTTAAAAAAATAAACCAGTCTTATGATTATTAGTTATTAATATAAAGAATTTATTCAAAATTACACATCAATACGGGGACATGATAAGCAATCAGACTTCCCCTTCAGTAGTGATTTTATGGTAAAGAATTTTCCTTCAATATCACATCTCTGAATCCTTGTCTTTCTCTTCTCCCCAACACTTCTCTCTTTCAGAGAATGCTTGCTCTTTTTGGGAGATTCCATGCTTCCCAGTCATATACAAACAGAGAATGGTCTCTAGAATCATTTTCATATTTTTTTATTGATTTAATAACGTGTTGGGCTGAGCTTCACTGATGGGAGACAGACTACCCAGGACTCATGGTTGAGCTGTACACAGTATCTCTTTATTCATATAGGATGCAGCGCAATCTAAACCAAGTTAAGCTAAACTAAACTAAAAACACAATCCTATATATACTCTCCAAGTAGGGTGGAAACAGGATGTGATGCAGAGAGGGTGGAGCGAAAAGTGACTGGTGCAAATCAGGGTGTACTACAAGAGGAGGCGGAGCAAAAAGACATCATGAACCAGTGGGGATTAAACCAATGCCATGCAGGCATGCTGGTGCTTAGTTATGTAAATAGAATAGTGTTAAGCAGGGGGGATTAAACCAAATGAAACAGAAGGGGTTTTTAGAAGCAGAATTAGAAGCATACCAACAATAACGTTCTACAAGACCATAAGATAAGAGAGATACAATTCCACACAATTCCCACCAACAGAATTCTACATCCCATCCTCTCCAATGGAAGTTTTCCTATTCTTTATCCCTCTGGGAGTACAGACCCAGGATCATTATGGGGTGCAGAACGTGGAAGGTCTGGCTTCTGTAATTGGAATCTGTGAAACAGAGATAAGTCAGTGGGAAGAACACAGTGAGTGAATGAGGAAGTAGTAGCAGTTCTGCTAGTTCCAGAAGGAATGGACAGTCAGATCATGTAATGCCATAGAGGTTTTATCCAGTCAAATCTAAGGGCTGGGGAAATGTTATTGCATAGTACTTATGCAAGAAACTTCCATGCTTGAAGCTCTGAAATCTCAAGTTCTTGTTCCCAGCACCACGACAATCAGTACTCTGATTTAAAACGCACACACACAAAAAAAAAAAAAAAAAAAAAAGCTACTTCTAGAGGTGAGGCTAAGAAGCAGCAGTTGCTGTGTTTCTCTCCTCTCTTCTCCTCTCCTCTCCCGGATCAACTAGGAATACCAAAGGAGACCACCTGGACTGAAACAAGACAGGACTAGAATGACTGCAGGAACCCACCAAATCACCAGTGAGTGCAAACACGTGTGGCTCATGGACAGAGAGGAACCTAGGGAGAGATTAAGTGGCTGGTAACAGTCTGGAAGTTTACTAGTTGAGACACCACCTAGAGTCTGTTTCACCAACAAAAGGATGGCTGAAGGGAGGAGAGGACTCCTCTGAGACTCACCAAATGAATGTGAGTCTCCATTTCTACTGCCCTTAGAACCTGGAGCAGTGGCAGGGAGGCCCTGTGCTGACACCAGGGGACAGAGAACTAACCAGGAAACTCAGGAGAAGGTCTATACCTCAGTGGCCTAGCAGTGGGGCTGTGAGAGTCTCTTTGCATAAACACTGGATTTTCTCTGCCCCACCCTGCTTTATCTTTTAGTTAGGAGTCAGTGATTAAGCTAAGAAACCTACTTATAGTTTAAAAGCCCTCAGGCTCCCATATCCTACAGGGAAGAAAAAGAACAAAAGAGACTTTTAAGACACTGTGCTCAAACTCAGGGATTAAAATAAGATTGAAATCAATGTCAATTCCCACAACTGTGAACACTTTAATTACCTTACTTAGACACAAGTCAGTCCAGGGAAGAGTGATCAGTAATTTGAAAAGTACTGAGAGAAGGACCTCATAAAATAATATATAAAATTGTTAAATCAACAAGAAGAAATGTTGGAGAAATGAACCAGGACAAGAGTCTAGCTAAAAACACCCAAAGGTTGAAGCACAAAATAATCAAGTCAACATCCAACCACTAGCTAAGGAAATAATCACAGGAGTGAGTAAAGAGTTTGAAAGAATTGTCATCAGAAATGGAGAAATAACAAATGAGACTCTGGAAGAAAACACTAATTATCTCAAGGTGATTACAGAGATGAAAGCTGAAATAGCTGAGCTATGAACACAACTAACTGAACAAGCTGAAACAGTATCAGAACAGGGTAACAAAATAGATGAACTCCAGAAAACAGGAGAGGAGAAAGAGAATAGAATAAATGAGGCTCAGGGAAGCAATTACAGAGGTCAGACATTCCACCTTCTGCATCCCACAATGACCTTGGGTCCATACTCCCAGACGGATAAGGAATAGAAAAGCTATTAGGGGAGGGAATGGGATATGGAGATCTGGTGGTGGGAACTGTGTGGAGTTGTACCCCTCTTATCCTATGGGTTTGTTAATGTCTCTTTTTTAAAATAAAATAAACAATAAATAAATAAATAAATGAGGCTGAAGACACAACTAGCAAAATTGAGGATGAATTAGAGACAACCAAAAAAGAAGTAAGAGATTTAAAAATATAGATTAAGAGATACTGAAAACAACAACAGAGACCTATGGGATGACTTAAAGAAATAATATACACATTATTGGCTTACCAGAGGAAGAAACAGAGGGAGGGGAAGAAAGCATTCTTCAGGACACAATAGCTGAGAACTTCTCTAGTCTAGACAACATCAAAGACATAAAGATTCAAAAAGCCCAGAGGGTTCCAAACACAATTAACCCAGACATAAAGACACCAAGACACATCATACTTAGAATGGAAAGGAATAAGGATAAAGAAATGATCCTAAAGGCTGCAAGAGAAAAACAAAGAGTCACCTACAGAGGAAAACCCATAAGATTAACAGCAGACTTCTCCACACAAACATTACAGGCCAGAAGAGAATGGCAAGATATCTATCAAGTGCTCAATGAGAAAGGCTTTCAACCAATACTACTGTATCCTGCTACACAAGTCATTCAAGCTAGATGGAGGCATCAAAACCTTCTCAGACAAGCAACAGTTGAAAGAATCAACCATCACCAAGCCTGCCCTGAAAGAAGTTCTGAAAGGTCTCCTATAAACAGTCAGACCACGATAAATAGGCCATATATCAGAACAGTCTAAAAAACTATAAGAATAGCATTAAGATATCTTAATCTTTCATATCAACAAATGAAAATTGCCTGAATTCACCTATTAAAAGACACAGAGTAGGAAGATGGATCAGAAAATACAACCCGGAGATTCGACTTCCGGAGGCAGAGCTACGAGCAGCAGATCACTTTCTATCCTCTTCTCTCCCAGATCAACTAGGAATACCAAAGGAGACCACCCGGACCTTAACAAGACAGGACTAGAATGACCACAGGAACCCAGTAAATCACCCGTGAGTACAAACACATGTGGTTGGTGACAGAGAGGAGAGAGGGGCCTAAGGAGAGATTAAGTGACTGCTAACAGTTCAACAGTTTATCAGTGGAGACACCACCTCCAGTCTGCTCCATCAACAAGGGGACAGCTGAAGGGAGGAAAGGACTCCCCAGAGACTCACCAAGTGCAACTCTGAGTCTCCATTGCTACTACCCTCAGAATCTGGAGCAGCAACAGGGAGGGACACCAGGGGACAGAGATCTAACCGGGAAACTCAGGAGAAGACCTATACCTCGGTGGCATAGCTGAGGGGCTGTGAAAGTCTCTTTGCATAACCATTAGATTATCTCTGCCACACCCTGCTTTATCTCTTGGTCAGGAGTCAGTGATTAAGCTAAGAAGCCTATTGATAGTTTAAAAGCCCTCAGGCTCCCATAGCCTACAGGGAAGAAAAAAAAAAAGAGGCTTTTACACCACTGAGCTCCATCTAGGGATTGAAAAAACTGTTAACATATATAAAATGGTTAAAACAACAAGAAAAAATATTGGAGACTCGAACCAGGACAAGAGTCCAGCTAAAAGTCGTCCAGAGGGTGAAACACAAAACAACGAGTTCAACATCCAAACATTAGCTAAGGAAATAATAATAGGAGTGAGTAAAGAATTTGAAAAAATTGTAATCAGAAATGCAGGAACAACAAATGAGAAAATGGAAGAAACTTCTAATTATCTCATGGTTATTAGAGAGCTGAAAGCTGAAATCGCTGAGCTAAGAAGGCAACTAGCTGAACAAGCTAAAACAGTATCAGAGCAGGGCAACAAAATAGATGAACTCCAGAAAGCAATAGAGGGCAGAGAGAATAGAATCTATGAGGCTGAAAACAGAATTAGCAAGATTGAGGATGAATTAGAGACAACTAAAAAAGAAGTAAGAGATCTCAAAAAGAGATTAAGAGATGCTGAAAACAACAACAGAGTCCTATGGGATGACTTCAAAAGAAACAATATATGCATTATTGGCTTACCAGAAGAAGAAAGAGAAGAGGAGGAAGAAAGCATTCTCCAGGCCATAGTAGCTGAAAATTTCTCTAGTCTAGACAACACCAAAGACATAAAGATTCAAGAAGCCCAGAGGGTCCCAAACAGAATTAACCCAGACATAAAGACACCAAGACATGTCATACTTAGATTGGAAAGGAATAAGGATAAAGAAATGATCCTAAAGGCTGCAAGAGAAAAACAAAGAGTCACCTACAAAGGAAAACCCATAAGATTAGCAGCAGACTCCTACATACAAACACTACAGGCCAGAAGAGAATGGCAAGATATCTATCGAGTGCTCAATGAGAAAGGCTTTCAGCCAAGAATACTATATCCTGCTAGACTGTCATTCAGACTAGATGGAAGCATCAAAACCTTCTCAGAAAAGCAACAGTTGAAAGAAGCAACCATCACCAAGCCTGCCCTGAAAGAAGTTCTGAAAGGTCTCCTATAAACAACCAGACCACTACAAATAGGACATATATCAAAACACTCTAAAACTTTACAAGAATGGCGTTAAAATATCTTCAATCTTTGATATCAATAAATGTCAATGGCCTGAATTCACCTATTAAAAGACACAGAGTCCCTCTCTACCATCCTCTTCTCTCTTGATTTATGGCTGTCTCTAGCCAATATAAATAAAGATAATAAAAATAATTAAAAAAAATTTTTTTAATTGAATGAATAGTTTACTTAGAAGTTATTATTATTATTATTATTATTTTGCCTCCAGGATTATCACCAGGGCTTCGTACTTGCACTACAAATCTGCTGTTCCTTTAGCCATTTTTCTTTTTTTTTAGAGAGAAAAATTGATAGGGGAGGTGAAGATAGAGAGGGAGAGAGAGAAACATGGAAGAAAAAAAAAAGACACAGAGTAGGAAGATGGATCAGAAAACACAACCCAACAATATGCTGTCAAGGAAGAAATCAAAATGTTTTGAGAGTTCAATGAAAATGAAGACACAGCTATCAAAATATTTGGGACACAGCTAAAGCAGTCCTAAGAGGGAAGTTCATAGCTATACAAGCACACATTAGGAAACAAGAAAAAGCACAAATAAACAGCCTGATGGACATCTTAAAGACCTAGAAGAAGAACAACAAAGGAATCCTAAAGCAACCAGAAGGACAGAAATCACTAAAGTTAGGGCAGAAATAAATAACATTGAGAATAGGAAAACCATACAAAAGATCAATGAAAGTAAATGTTGGTTCTTCGAAAGAGTAAACAAAATCGACAAACCTTTAGCCAGACTGACAAAACAAAAAAGGGAGAAGATCCAAATAAATCGGATAGTAAATGAAAGAGGAGATATCACAACAGACACTGCAGAAATTCAACATATCATGCGAGGCTTTTATGAACAACTATATGCCACCAAACTAGAGAACCTGGAAGAAATGAATGATTTCCTAGATACCTACCAACTTCCAAAACTATGTAAAGAGGAAGTGGATAACATGAACAGGCCCATCACAGCTAATGAAATTGAAACAGTTATCAAAAATCTTCCCAAAAATAAAAGTCCTGGACCAGATGGTTTTACAAATGAATTCTACAAAACTTTCAAAGAAGAACTATTACCTCTACTTTTAAAAGTCTTCCAGAAGATTGAAGACACTGGAATACTCCCAGCCAGCTTCTATGAAGCCAACATCACCCTGATACCAAAAGCAGACAGGGACACAACCAAAAAAGAAAACTACAGACCAATATCTCTGATGAACATAGATGCGAAAATATTGAACAAAATTCTAGCCAACCGGATACAGCAGTATATCAAAAAGATTGTTCATCATGACCAAGTGGGGTTTATCCCAGGCATGCAAGGTTGGTTTAATATACGTAAATCAATCAATGTGATCCACCATATCAACAAAAGCAAGACCAAAAATCACATGGTCATATCAATAGATGCAGAGAAAGCCTTTGACAAAATACAACATACCTTTATGATCAAAACACTACAAAAAATGGGAATAGATGGGAAATTCCTGAAGATAGTGGAGTCTATATATAGCAGACCTACAGCCAACATCATACTCAATGGTGAAAAACTGGAAGCATTTCCCCTCAGATCAGGTACTAGACAGGGCTGCCCACTATCACCATTACTATTCAACATAATGTTGGAAGTTCTTGCCATAGCAATCAGGCAGGAGCAAGGAATTCAAGGCATACAGATTGGAAGAGAAGAAGTCAAACTCTCCTTATTTGCAGATGACATGATAGTATACATGGAAAAACCTAAGGAATCCAGCAAGAAGCTTTTGGAAATCATCAGGCAATACAGTAAGGTGTCAGGCTACAAAATTAACATTCAAAAGTCAGTGGCATTCCTCTATGCAAACACTAAGTTAGAAGAAATTGAAATCCAGAAATCAGTTCCTTTTTCTATAGCAACAAAAACTATAAAATATCTAGGAGTAAACCTAACCAAAGAAGTGAAAGACTTGTATACTGAAAATTATGAGTCACTACTCAAAGAAATTGAAAAAGACACAAAGAAGTGGAAAGATATTCCATGTTCATAGGCTGGAAGAATTAACATCATCAAAATGAATATACTACCCAGAGCCATCTACAAATTTAATGCTATCCCCATCAAGATCCCAAGCACATTTTTTAGGAGAATAGAAAAAATGCTACAGATGTTTATCTGGAACCAGAAAAGACCTAGAATTGCCAAAATAATCTTGAGAAAAAAGAACAGAACCAGAGGCATCACACTCCCAGATCTCAAACTGTATTATAGGGCCATTGTCATCAAAACTGCTTGGTACTGGAACATGAACAGACACACTGACCAGTGGAATAGAATTGAGAGCCCAGAAATGAGGCCCCACACGTATGGACATCTAATCTTTGACAAAGGGGCTTTTTCCATGGGGAAAGCAGAGTCTCTTCAACAAATGGTGTTGGAAACAATGGGTTGAAACATGCAGAAGAATGAAACTGAACCACTGTATTCCACCAAATACAAAAGTAAATTCCAAGTGGATCAAGGACTTGGATGTTAGACCAGAAACTATCAGATACCTAGAGGAAAATATTGGCAGAACTTTTTTCTGCATAAATTTTAAAGACATTTTCAATGAAACAAATCCAATTATAAGGAAGACTAAGGCAAGTATAAACCTATTGGACTACATCAAATTAAAAAGCTTCTTCACAGCAAAAGAAACCACTACCCAAACCAAGAGACCCCTCACAGAATGGGAGAAGATCTATACATGCCATACATCAGATAAGAGTTTAATAACCAATATATATAAAGAGCTTGCCAGACTCAACAACAAGACAACAAATAACCCCATCCAAAAATGGGGGGAGGACTTGGACAGAATATTCACCACAGAAGAGATCCAAAAGGCCGAGAAACACATGAAAAAATGCTCCAAGTCTCTGATTGTCAGAGAAATGCAAATAAAGACAACAATGAGATATCACTTCACTCCTGTGAGAATGTCATACATCAGAAAAGGTAACAGCAGCAAATGCTGGAGAGGCTGTGGGGTCAAAGGAACCCTCCTGCACTGCTGGTGGGAATGTCAATGGGTCCAACCTCTGTGGAGAACAGTCTGGAGAACTCTCAGAAGGCTAGAAATGGACCTACCCTATGACCCTGCAATTCCCCTCCTGGGGATATATCCTAAGGAACCCAACACATCCATCCAAAAAGATCTGTGTGCACATATGTTCTTGGCAGCACAATTTGTAATAGCCAAAACCTGGAAGCAACCCAGGTGTCCAACAACAGATGAGTGGCTGAGCAAGTTGTAGTATATATACACAATGGAATACTACTCAGCTGTAAAAAATGGTGACTTCACCGTTTTCAGCCGATCTTGGATGGACCTTGAAAAAATCATGTTGAGTGAAATAAGTCAGAAACAGAAGGATGAATAGGGATGATCTCACTCTCAGGCCGAAGTTGAAAAACAAGATTAGAAAAGAAAACACAGGTCAAACCTGAAATGGAATTGGAGTATTACACAAAAGTAAAAGACTCTGGGGTGGGTGGGTGGGTGAGGAGAATACAGGTCCATGAAAAATGATGAATGAAATGGTGGGGGTTGTATTGTTAAATGGGAATCTGGGGAATGTTATGCATGTACAAACTATTGTATTTACTGTTGAATGTAAAGCATTAATTCCCCAATAAAGAAATAAATTATAAAAAAAATTAAAAAAATAAAAGCATGAGATCCTGAATCTGAAAAAAAAATGATAAAGAGAACAGGAGAAAAAGAGAGAGAGAAAGAAAGAAAGGAAGAAAGAATACATCACTCAGGTACATGTAAAAAAAAAAAGAAAAAAAAAGAAAATACAACTCAACAATATGCTGTCTAAAGGAAACCCACCTAACTCAACAAGACAAAAGCAGATTCAAAGTGAAAGGATGAAAACTGTCATACAAGCCAATGGCCCACAAAAACGGGCAGGAACATCTATTCTCATATCTGACACAATAGACTTTAAAATAGATAAGATCTAAAAAGATAGGGATGAACACTACTTAATGCTCAGAGGATCAGTCAGTCAAGAGGACTTAACAATTATTAACATCTATGCACCCAATGAGAAGCCATTGAAATACATCAAACTTCTACTGTAAGAGCTACTGCATATATATTAACAGCAACATAGTCATAATAGCGGACTTCAACACCCCACTCTCTCAACTTGACAGATCATCCAGGCAGAAAATCAATAAAGACATGAGGGAGCTAAATGAAGAGAAAGATAAACTAGAACTATTGGACATTTTCAGAGTCATTCATCCCAAGAAACTGGAATACACATTTTACTCAAATCCACATGGGTCATATTCAAGGAGAGACCATATGTTAGGCCACAAAGACAGCATCAGTAAATTCAAGAGCATTGAAATCATCCCAAGCATCTTCTCAGACTACAGTGGAATTAAACTAACACTTAACAATCAACAAAGATTAGTAATAGTCCCCAAATGTGGAAGCTCAACAGTACACTCCTTAACAACTACTGGGTCCAAGAGGAAATAAAGGAAGAAATCAAGATGTTTTGAGAGTTCAATAAAAATGAAGACACAAGCTATCAAAATATTTGGGACACAGCTAAGGCAGTACTGAGAGGGAAGTTCATAGCCATACAAGCACACATGAGGAAACAAGAAAAAGCACAAATAAACAGCCTGATTGCACATCTTAAAGACCTAGAAGAAGAAGAACAAAGAAAACCTAAAGCAACCAGAAGAACAGAAATTATTAAAGTTAGGGCAGAAATCCATAACATTGAAAATAAGAAAACCATACAAAAGATCAATGAAAGTAAATGTTGGTTCTTCGAAGGAATGAACAAAATCGACAAATCTTTAGCCAGACTCAAAAAATACAAAAGGGAGAAGACCCAAATAAATCGGATACTAAATGAAAGAGGAGATATCACAACGGACACCACAGAAATTCAACATATCAAGTGAGGCTTCTGTGAACAACTATATACCACCAAGCTAGAGAACCTGGAAGAAATGGATGATTTCCTAGATACCTACCAACTTCCAAAACTAAGTAAAGAGGAAGTAGATAACATGAACAGGCCCATCACAGCTAATGAAATTGAAACAGTTATCAAAAACCTTCCCAAAAACAGAAGTCCTGGACCAGATGGTTTTACAAATGAATTCTATGAAACCTTCAAAGAAGAGCTAATACCTCTGCTTTGAAAAGTCTTCCAGAAGATTGAAGAGACCAGAATACTCCCTTCCAGCTTCTATGAAACCAATATCACTTTGATACCAAAAGCAGACAGGGACACACCAAAAAAGAAAACTACTAATACCCCTGATGAACATAGATGCTAAAATATTGAACAAAATTCTAGCCAACTGGATACAGCAGTATATTAAAAAGATTGTTCATCGGGAGTCGGGTAGTAGCACAGCGGGTTAAGCGCACATGGCACAAAGTGCAAGGACCTCTGTAAGGATCCCAGTTCGAGCCCCCAGCTCCCCACCTGCAGGGGGTGTCTCTTCACACTTGGTGAAGCAGGTCTGCAGGTGTCTGTATTTCTCTCCCCCTCTTTGTCTTTTCCTCCTTTCTCCATTTCTCTCTGTTCTATTTGGCTATAACAACATCAATAACAACAATAATAATATCCACAACAATGATAAAAACAACAAGGGCAACAAAAAGGAAAATAAATAAATAAATAAAATATTAATAAAAAAATTGTTAATCATGACCAAGTAGGGCTTATCCCAGGGATGCAAGGTTGGTTTAATATATGTAAATTAATCAGTGTGATCCACCACATCAATAAAAGCAAGACCAAAAACCATATGGTCATATCAATAGATGCAGAGAAAGCCTTTGACAAAATACAACATCCCTTTATGATCAAAACACTACAAAATGGGAATAGAAGGAAAATTCCTGAAGATAGTGGAGTCTATATATAGCAAACATACAGCCAACATCATACTCAATGGTGAAAAACTGGAAGTATTTTCCTGTAGATCAGGTACTATACAGGGTTTTCCACTATCACCATTACTGTTCAACATTGTGTTGGAAGTTCTTGCCATAGCAATCAGGCAGGAGCAAGGAATTAAAGGGATACAGATTGGAAGAGAAGTCAAACTTTCCCTATTTGCAGATGACATAATATTATACGTAGAAAAACATACGGAATCCAGCAAGATGCTTTTGGAAATCATCAGGCAATACAGTAAGGTGTCAGGCTACAAAATTAACATTCAAAAGTCAGTGGCATTCCTCTATGCAAACACTAAGTTAGAAGAACATGAAATCCAGAAATCAATTCCTTTTACTATAGCAAGAAAAACAATAAAATACCTAGGAATAAACCTAACCAAAGAAGTGAAAGACTTGTATACTGAAAACTATGAGTCACTACTCAAGGAAATTGAAGAAGACACAAAGAAGTGGAAAGATAGTCCATGCTCATGGGTTCAAAGAATTAACATCATCAAAATGAATATACTACCCAGAGCCATCTACAAATTTAATGCTATCCCCATCAAGATCCCAATCAAATTTTTTTAGGAGAATAGAGCTAATGCTACAAATGTTTATCTGGAACCAGAAAAGACCTAGAATTGCCAAAACAATCTTGAGAAGAAAGAACAGAACCGGAGGCATCACACTCCCAGATGTCAAATAATACTATAGGAATATTGTCATCAAAACTGCTTGATACTGGAACATGAACAGACAGACTGACCAATGGAATAGAATTGAGAGCCCAGAAGTAAGGCCCCACACCTATGGATATCTAATCTTTGACAAAGGGGCCCAAAGTATTAAATGGGGAAAACAGAGTCTCCTCAACAAATGGTGTTGGGATAAATGGAACTGCAGAAACATGCAGAAGAATGAAACTGAACTACTATATTTCACCAAATACAAAAGTAAATTCCAAATGGATCAAGGACTTGGATGTTAGACTAGAAACTATCAGAAACTTAGAGGAAAATACTGGCAGAACTCTTTTCCGCATAAATTTTAACGACATCTTCAATGAAATAAATCCAATTACAAAGAAGACTAAGGCAAGCATAAACCTATGGGACTATATCAGTTTGAAAAGCTTCTGCACAGCAAAAGAAACCAATACCCAAAGAGACCCCTCACAGAATGGGAGATCTTTACACCATACATCAGACAAGAGGCTAATATCCAAAATAAATAAAGAGCTTGCCAAACTCAGCAACAAGAAAACAAATAGCCCCATCCAAAAATGGAGAGGACATGGACAGAATATTCACAACAGAAGAGATCTGAAAGGCCGAGAAACACATGAAAAAATACTCCAAGTCTTTGATTGTCAGAGAATGAAAATAAAGACAACAATAAGATACCACTTCACTCTTGTGAGAATGTCATACATCAGAAAAGGTAGCAGTGACAAATGTTGGAGAGGTTGTGGGGACAAAGGAACCCTCCTGCACTGCTGGTGAGAATGTCAATTGGTCCAACCTCTGTGGAGAACAGTCTGGAGAACTCTCAGAAGGCTAGAAATGGACCTACCTTATGATCCTGCAATTTCTCTCCTGGGGCTATATCCTAAGGAATCCAACACACCTATCCAAAAAGATCTGTGTACACATATGTTCTTAGGAGCAAAATTTGTAACAGCCAAAACCTGGATACAACCCAGGTGTCCAACAACAGATGAGTGGCTGAGCAAGTTGTGTTATATATACACAATGGAATAGAACTCAGTGTTGTTGTGGTGGTCTGGTGTTGGGCTGCACCGTGGAGAAGAGAGCAGACGTCCAGAGCAAAGGGGTACACAAATCTTTATTATAGGATGGGGGGGTTTGGTTCAGACCACGTCGAGCCAGCCGGCAATGGCTGTCCCCACTACCTGACCATGGGGGGAAAGCAGGGAGCGAGACGTCAGAGAGGGAGAGCTGAGAGCCCAGAGAGATTGACGCAGAACCCCGCGAGAGTTCCACAGTTGGAGAGTTTCAGAGTTCCAGAGTTCCTGAGTTCCAGAGTGAGAGAGAGTGCTTGTGCCGCCGCAAAGAGACAGCAGAGTTCTGTTTGGTGATTAGTTTGGTTTAGTTTATGAATCGTTGTTTCTGAATAAAGAAATACAGCTTCCCTGCCCAGTCGTTGTCTCTGCATCTCTGTTACCTGCCCGTGAAGCAAGCCCGGCCGGCAGGAGCCGTTCTGAAATTTTAACAACAACTCAGCTATTAAAAACAATGACTTTGGGGGTTGGGCGGTCGCACAGCAGGTTAAGTGCATGTGGCACAAAGTGCAAGGACCAGCATAAGGATCCCAGTTCGAGCCCCTGGCTCCCCACCTGCAGGGGAGTCACTTCACAGGTGGTGAAGCAGGTCTGTAGGGATCTATCTTTCTCTCCCCCTCTCTGTCTTCCCCTCCTCTCTCCATTTCTCTCTGTCCTATCCAACAACGAACAATATCAACAACAACAATAATAACCACAACAAGGCTGCAACAACAAGGACAACAAAGGAGGAAAAATGGTGACTTCACCGTTTTCAGCAGATCTTGGATGGACCTTGAAAAAAATCATGTTAAGTGAAATAAGTCAGAATCAGAAGGATGAATATGGGATGATCTCACTCTCAGGCAAAAGTTGAAAAACAAGATCAGAAGAGAAAACACAAATAGAACCTGAACTGGAATTGGCGTATTGCACCAAAGTAAAAGACTCTGGGGTTGGGAGGGGGAAAGAATACAGGTCCAAAAAGAATGACAAAGAACCTAATGGGGGTTGTATTGTTATATGGAAAATTGGCAAATTTTATGCATGTAAAAACTACTGTATTTACTGTTGAATGTAAAACAGTAATTCCCCAAAAAGAAATTTAAAAGAAAAACCTAACAAATGAAACAGAGTAAATCAAAGACTTTATTATTATATTTATTTATTTATAAAATGGAAATATTGACAAGACCACAGGATATAAGGGGTACAATTCCACACAATTTCCACCACCAGAACTTTGCATCCAATCCCCTCCCCTGATAGCTTTCCTATTATTTATCCCTCTGGGAGTATGGACGCAGGATCATTGTGGGGTGCAGAAAGTGGAAGGTCTGGCTTCTGTAATTGCTTCCTCCCTGAACATAGGCATTGGCAGGTTGATCCATACTCCCAGCCTGTCTCTCTCTTTCCCTAGTGGGGCAGGGATATGGGGAGGTGAAGCTCTAGGACACATTGGTGGGGCTGTCTGTCCTGGGAGGTCAGGTTGGCATCATGGTAGCATCTGGAACCTGGTGGCTAAAAAAGAGTTAAGATATAAAGCAGAACAAATTGTTGACTAATCATGAACCTAGAGGCAAGAATATTGCAGATGAGGATTTGGGGTTTTCATTTTGGAAAATGCTGGCAGGTCTATTTTAGGTATATTCTAAGGGACCCATGACTTTACTGTTTTTGCCTGAGCCTGAAATCTAGTATGCAGATGGACCCAAGTTATTGTCTGGGGAGATGGTGTCATAGTTCGAAAAAGGACTAGAATGCTGGATTAGGGAAGAGAGTAGCTCCCAAATATGAGGAAAGTATATGAATATTGTTAACTGTATAACCCATCAATTTATTTGATCTGGGGCTCATATTCAGCACAAGAGCCTACGTAACTGTAGAGGTTCCTGGGGGGAGGGGTATGAGGCAGGAACGAGTTCGCTAAAGGGGTCTTCCAGCATACTATGGCAGCAGATAATACACAAACCTCTTTACGGACCCGTTGTGGGGAACAGAACAACTTGATTGACGCAGTTACAAATTTATAAAGGGGTAGCTCTTCAGGGGAAGTAGCCAGCTGGCCAATTAGGTCAATATCTCCTTATAAGGGAAAAGAGAGTAAGGCAATGATAGGGTATGGATGGTGCAACAGGGAAATAGAAATATAATGAAGGCGAAACCCACCAGAAAGGGGGGAGGAGTGGGTGATGCAGCCAGGGTGATAGGAAGGTTGGCATTCCTCCGAGTACTCTTGCCACATCTCGCTCGACCACAAGGCTGGCATGCCAAGGAGAGAGACGAGCTTCTGGGGGTCAGCTGTCCATGCTCAAGCACACATCAGACCCACATGTAATCTCTGCATTGCTGTAGGTCCAAGCTCACATTCTGTGGTCATGAGTCGGAACATTTCAGGCTGCACTAATTTCAGGACTCCTCTTCCTCGGGTGATAGGTAGAGTATGTTATCCAACCTCCCTTAGGAGAATAGAACATTCCTTACAGTTGTTGATCCACACTGAGGGCAAGGTCCTATAGGGGCCCACAAAGGGGTCCATTTGTTGTTCCTGTTGGAGATGACCAGTGACAGTGGTGAGAGGGATCTGTTAGAGGTCTAGGCCCATCATGTCTGTGTGGGAATCCCAGGATTCCCTGACTAGGACCCCAGGTGATGGGATGGCATGATAGTGACTAAAGATTCATCATGAAAGTATGCTAGTCTCTTGCCCTTATTCAGCTTCTGTAGACCTTAGTGTCCCTGACAAGGTTAGCTTTGAAGTGAATGAGGGATGTGTAGCTGTGGAGGTAGATGAGGGGGGTAGCTAGGTCTAAGAAGAAACTATTTCGTTAGGAACTTTATGGTGTTGTTTTGGGTCTTTCTACTTGCTTGCTGCATTTTTTTTTTTTTTTTGACTCACTGCAAACTATAGTGCACCTTTTCTTTAAGGTCTATGTTTTCCCCTAACTTATGGCTATGTATACATATGCCCTATCTCATGGGCCTTGATCTATGTCTAGGTTTTGAGGTTTGTTAAGGGGTGTACCACCTGAACTGGAATTAAGGAGTCCTATGAGCTAGGAAATGTCTCACCATAGTGAAGAGTTGACATTCCACGTCTGACATCTCTGGACACAGTCTGAATGAAGTAAACATGCTGAGATAGTAATGGTTGCATTGACTGGGTTAGGATCAACAGATATTAACTTTTTTTTAATTGCCAGCAGGGTTATCACTGGGGCTTGGTGCTTGCAGGACACTTCTGGTGACCATTTTTAATTTTTTCTTTGTTTTTATTTTGATAAGAAATTGAGAGGGAAGTGGGGAGGTAGAAAGGGAGATAGAAAGAGAGACACCTTAGTGTCAAGTGGTGGTGCACCTAGTTGAGCGCACATGTTACAATGCTCAAGGACCCAGGTTCAAGATCCCAGTCCCCACTTGCAGAGGGAAAGCTTTGTGAGTGGTAAAGCAGGGCTACAGGTATATCTCTCTCTCTCCCTCTCTATCACCCCCTTTCCTCTTGATTTCTGACTGTCTCTATCCAATAAATAAAGATAATAAAAATTTTTTTAAAAAGACACCTACATCCCTGCTTCACCCCTCTTGAAGCTTCCTCTCTGCAGGTGAGGACTGTGAGCTTGAACCCATGTCTTTATAATGGTAATATATGCAGATGTGTCACAGCCAGGGCCCTAAATTCAAATACTTTTAAACCATAGTATAAAATAATCAAATTTAATTATTTTTTACAATACCCTTACAACTACTGTGAGGCCAAAGATGGTGTGGTGGGAGGCATTATTGCCCTAACCCAGGTGGGAGAGGACAGTGGTTTGGAGGTGGAGATGAAGAGAATTAGCTTGATTGGCAATATATAGAGAGATTCAAGAAGTAGTATTGACGTGGTCCAGGAGGTAGCACAGTGGTTAAGGTACTAGACTCTCAAGCATGAGGTCCTGAGTTCAATCCCTGGCAGCACATGTACCAGAGTGATGTCTGGTTCTCTCTCTCTCTTATCTTTCTCATTAATAAGTAAATAAAATCTTTAAAAAAAAAGAGGTAGTATTGAAAAGACTTTGTAATTCCTTGCTGTATAGCAAAATAGGACTATCTTTCAATAGTCTGACTGATGACAAAGTTCAGTTGAATTGTTTTTGGTAGGTGCCTTGTGTCTGCTATAACACATGACTGTGGCAGCCTACAAAAAGCCTTACTCTCAGCAGTCTGGCTAATTGCCCATTAGGGATTACTCTGAGAATAAAGTGTTAAAGCATGAAAAAATTTAATTTATCGTTGCTGTAATAAAATCCAAATTGTTTCCATATATATAATTTACCAAAATATGTATAGTAATTTATGTATTAAATAAAATGATAGTAGGGAAACAGCACTGGAATACTTGATAAAAGTGCCTAGATTAAAAATCACAGATAGCAGTGAGTCCTAAAATACCATATTAAGCAGATGGATCCTCTCTGGTGTTCAGCTCTCAAAGCCAGAGAAGCCATGCATGCTGAATACCAATGAGAAATTATGTCCACATTCTTGCTAAGAGCAAAAACTAGGGACTTACTAGACAGATAAGACTAACTTTAAACATACAGACATTAGGGGCAAGATAGTTTACACACACAGGACTAGAAGAAGATACTAGCTAAAACAAAGCCACGACTCTCCCCATCAACTGGTAGAGTAAAGAAAAGTTCAGGGGCTGGGCATTGGCACACCTGTTAGAATGCACATGATACAATGCCCAAGGACCCCAGGTCTCCACCTGTAGAGGGAAAGGTTCTCCTCTCAATTTCTATTTCTATTTCTTTCTTTTTGTTCGTTTTTCCTTTTTGTTGCCCTTGTTGTTTTATTGTTGTTGTAGTTATTGATGTTGTTGTTTTTGGATAGGACAGAGAGAAATGGAAAGAGGATGGAAGAAAGAGAGGGGGGGAGAAAGATAAACACCTGCAGACCTGCTTCACCGCCTGTGAAGCGACTCCCCTGCAGGTGGGGAACCGGTGGCTCGATCTGCGATTCTTACGCGGGTCCTTGCGCTTTGCAGCCATGTGCGCTTAACCCGCAGCGCTACCGCCCAACTGCCTGTATTTCTATTTAACAAATCAGTAAATAAAATATTTTTAAAGTTCACGTGGTTGAGAGATAACTCACCTGATAGGATGCATGCTTTGCCTGGAGCAGGCCCCTGCCTGATCCCTGGCATCACAAAGGAGTGCCACAACCCTGGGGGAAGGCTCATTGCTGTGTCATATCTCTCCTTCTTTCTGTCTCTGTCTCTTTATCTGAAATGAAAAAAAAAAAAAAAAGAGCAGTAGAATCTCACATGTTCAAGTCTTCAGACCTAAAAAAGAGAAAAAAAGGAGGAGGAGAAGAGGAAAACAAGGGAGAGGGGAGTGAGGAGGGAGAAAAATATCAACTGTAGTCTCCTTTCTGTAGGTAATTTGTTAATTCAGTTCTTACTTCTATGTAAATGACTAAATTGATGATAACACTGCTCTACGAAGCTGTTGGGAACATAGGGTCCTACCTGCAGATCTGCTTCACCATTCATGAAGTGACCGCCCTGCAGGTAAGGAGCTGGGGGCTCTAACCGAGATCCTTTGGCCGGTCCTTGCGCTTAGCACACTGTGCGCTAACCCACTGCACTACTTACTGCCTGGCCCCCTATTTTAATTAATCAATTAATTAATTAATTAACTATTGGATAGAGACAGACAGAAATTGAGAGGGGCGGGGGAGACAAAGAGACAGGGGCCAGGTGGTGGTACACCTGGTTAAGCACTCACATTACAGTGTGCAAGGACCCGGGTTCAAGCCCCTGGCCACTCCCTCTCTCTGTCTCTATCCAATAATAAAAATAAATTAAAATGTAAAGAGAAAGAGAGACAGCCTTGAACAGGCAGTCTTTTTATTTTTTATTTTTTTATTTTATAAAAAGGAAACATTGACTAAACCATAGGATAAGAGGGGTGAGGGGTACAGCTTCACACAATCCCCACCACCAGAACTCTGTAACCCATCCCCTCCCCTGATAGCTTTCCTATTCTTTAACCCTCTGGGAGTATGGAACCAAGGTCATGTGGGATGCAGAAGGCTGAAGGTCTGACTTCTGTAATTGCTTCCCCACTTCTTCTTCTAGCATTTGTCAACTGAACATGGGCGTTGACAGGTCAGTCCATACTCCCTGATAGAGATGACTGGTAACAATGGAGAGAGGGATTTATTCGAGGTCTAGGCCCATCATGTCTGTTTGGAAATCTCACGACTCCCCGACTAGGGTCCCAGCTGATGGGGTGTTGGTTTTCTTTTAATTAAAAAAAAGGGGGGGAGTCAGGCGGTAGTGCAGCGGATTAAGCCCATGTGGCCCGAAGCGCAAGGATTGGCATAAGGATCCCAATTCTAGCCCCCGGTTCCCTACCTGCAAGGGGGTCACTTCATGGGTGGTGAGGCAGGTCTGCGGGTGTTTGTCATTCTCTCCCCCTCTCTGTCTCCCCTCCTCTCTTGATTTCTCTCTGTCCTATCTAACAACAACAGCAATGACAACAATAATAATAATGACAACAGCAACAAAATGGGAAAAATGGCCTCCAGGAGCAGTGGATTCCTAGTGCAGGCAACAAGCCCCAGCAATAACCCTGGAGGCAAAAATATATATATTTTTAATTTTATATTTTAATGTTAGTGTTTAGGTGTACTACATCAAAGCAAAGGACTCTGGGGAAGGAAGAGAAGGGATGAGGCTGGAGGTGCTTTGGAGTCTAGGTGCATGATGGTGGAAAAGGACCAAAGTTGGGGTTGATAATGTTTTGCAGGCATCTATCACAGGGTAATCAGAGATTTCCATGTGTCAACAACTATACTGTAATCCATTAATTCCCCCATAAAGAAAAAAAAAAAACAAAACAAAAGCTTTTTTTAAAAAATGTAACAGAATACACTTATTTTACCAATTTAGGCCAGGAAGTAGGTCAGCTCATAGAACACAAGACTTATCAGCTGGGGCCCTATTCGGGGAGTCCTGAGATTCCCAAATAGACATGATGGGCCTAGACCTCGAATAAATCCCTCTTTCCATTGTTACCAGTCATCTCTATCAGGAACAACACAATAGTCCCCTTTGTGGGTCCCTCTAGGACATTTGCGCCACCTGAGCTTAACCCACTGTGCTACCGCCTGACTCCCAGCTTTCTTTCTTTTTTGTGATTTTGAAAGCCATAAATGTCAATCCACTAAGGATTGCAAGACTGTTAAGATTCAAACTCTTTAAAAAATGTTTATCCATTTTATTTGATAATACAGAGAGGGCAAGGGGAGATATACAAGGAGAGAGATACCAGCAGCACTGCTTTACCACTTATGAAGCTTCCACCTCTGCAGGTGGAGACTGGGGGCTTGAACCAGGGTCCTTGCACATGGTATAATGTGTGAGTTCAATGGAGAGTGCCACCACCCAGCCCCAAGATTCAAATTCTATCTTTCCTTCTTTGGAAATTATTTCCCCCAATTTTTCTTTCTCTTTCTCTCTCTCTCTCTCTCTTCCTTCCTTCCTTCCTTCCTTCCTTCCTTCCTTCCTTCCTTCCTTCCTTTTGTTCTTTTTTTTCCCTCCAGGGTTATTGCTGAGGTTCAGCACCAGCATTAGGAATCCACTGCTCCTGAAGGCCATTTTTTTTCATTTTTTATTGGATGGGACAGAGAGAAATTGAGAGAGGAGAGGGAGATATAGAGGGAGAGAGAAAGACACCTGTAGACCTGTTTCACCATTTGTGAAGCAACACCCCTGCAGGTGGGGAGACGGGGTCTCGAACCAGGATTGCTGCGCATGTCCTTGCGTTTTGTACTTTGTGTGTTTAATGTGGTGCGCAACCACCTGGCCTTCCTAGACACATTTTTGTAACTCCTCAGTGATTCCAAGTTATACTTGGGAAAACAGAACTAACTGATCAAGATAAAAATGACTCCTAAGAGGAGACAGTAGTTAATGATATTTATGTTCCATTGCTATATTTTTTTCTTTTTGGCTTTAAGAATCAAATTAAACTACAGCAGGAGAGAAAGCCCTTAGCAGCTACTTAGCATTTTGTATTCTTTTGTTCTTATGTATCCTTCATTAGTAAGATAATCAGAATTTGCCTACTTCTTGAACCCAAAGGGCATTCTGAAAATCACACTTTAAAACTGATGTTATTATATTGATTCTTTTACACGGTTCCCTCCAAATTTCAGAGACTTGAGCAATGAACACTTTGTTATGAAAGGGATATTAATTGGTTTCCCTGGAATCAAACTTTTTAAAAAAAAATCATGAATCTAATGGCCCCAGTGAATCCATATGAAGAATGAACCATTAATTTTACAAGAACCATAATGAAATTTTTTAATCTGATGCAAATTTGTTTTCAATAGATTTTTTTCTCTTCTAACATCTTCTAAATGAAATATTTACTGTGACTCTTTAAGATCAGCTTATTCATTATCTTGGTTAACTGTGTGAGGCTTTCTTCCAAGAATTTCTTCCCTCAATGACTAAAACATCTTTCTCACTTTTTTCCCCCCAGCATAAAGCATGGGTCACTGATGACTTACAAAGTGCATCTAACAGTACTGATTTTCTGCATTGGTTTTGGATACAGTTGACAGGTGGTAGAAAGACAAAGGTTAGGATAAAAACTTTTCTGCATATTTAGATAAATTTAGCCAATGTGCAGAGGCAGATGAGAAAAAATCTATGTGTATCTGCTATGATGACATTTTCTTCTACCCAGGTTGTTTTTGGGGCTTCATGCCTACATAATTCCACTACTCACCCAACATCTTTTTTTTGGATAAAAGGAGAGAGAGAGAGAAAGAGGGGGGGAGCTGAGAGAGAGGTAAAGACATCATGACACTGCTCCACTGCTTGTGAAACTTCTCTGTGCATGTGCTCCAACATGGTGGCTGGGAACTCAAACCCAGGTCCTTATAAGTGGTAAATTTTATGCTCTATTTGCTGAGCCATCTTTTGCCCCACTATGGTGCTATTTGAATTTAGATGAATTTCTTGGTAATATTTAAATTCCACCAAGAAGAAAAATAAAAACTACTATGCTTGGACTGAGAGAATACTAAAGCAAACTACTATATAAAATCACAGCTTGAGAGTCTGGCAGTAGCGCAGCAGGTTAAGTGCATGTGGAACAAAGCCCAAGGATTGGCATAAGGATCCCAGTTTGAGCCCTGGGCTCCCCACCTGCAGGGGAGTCGCTTCACAGTCAGTGAAGCGGGTCTACAGGAGTCTATCTTTCCCCCTCTCTGCTCTCTGTCTTCCCCTCCTCTTTCCATTTCTCTCTGTCATATCTAACAACAATGACATCAATAACAACAACAATAAAAAAACAAGGGCTAAAAAAGAGAAAAAAATGAATATAAAAAATTAAAAAAAATTAAATCACAGCTTTTCATCTTAGGCAAGTCCTACTCTTAACGCTGGCTATGATTCAAGGGTGGCTTTAAAATCTATCCCAGTGTTTGTGTGTGGGGGGGGGCTGTGACTCAGTGGATAGTGTAAAGGATATGCAAGCACAAGGCTCCAGATTTACCCTCTTTGTGCCACCTGTGCCTGAGCAGCGCTCTGACTGCTCTCTGTCATACAAATAAACACATCAGTAAAAATAAAGTAATTAAACATGTATATCCTGACTCTTTTATATTCCTTCCTCCCCTGCCCCATTGATACAGGCCAGACCTGGTGACATAAATAGTCAAACACAATGTGGTGAAAGTGAAGCTATAGGACTTACATGGCTAGGACACAAGGACAGTCAGGCTTGTTTTTCTTTTTTTTTTTTTAATATTTATTTTATTTATTTATTCCCTTTTGTTGCCCTTGTTGTTTTATTGTTGTAGTTATTATTGTTGTTGTCGTTGTTGTATAGGACAGAGAGAAATGGAGAGAGGAGGGGAAGACAGAAAGGAGGAGAGAAAGAGAGACACCTGCAGACCTGCTTCACCACCTGTGAAGCGACTCCCCTGCAGGTGGGGAGCCGGGATTCGAACTGGGATCCTTATGCCGGTCCTTGTGCTTTGCGCCACCTGCGCTTAACCCGCTGCGCTACAGCCCGACTCCCAGGCTTGTTTTTCTTAGACAAAGAGAGAAGTATTAACCAGGCTATTTCAGTAGGGAGAATATGCTACATCTAAAGAGCAGGGTAGTTTTGTGATAGGTTTTAAGTGTTGTTTTTGGTTTTGCCAGAGCACTGCTCAGCTTTGGCTTATGATAATGTATGGGATTGAACCATTATGTTCGGCCCTCTGCAGTTTTCAGATAGCTTTTAAAGATTTGTCTATTAATGACAGAGAACCAGAACCTCACTCTGGCATATGCAATGTTGGGGATCAGATTCAGTACCTCATGATTCAAAGCGGATCAATCTAGTCACTGTGCCACCTTCCAGGTCACTTCATAGTAGTTTTTTTGGTCTTCTTGCCTACATGATTCTGCAGGCTCCTGGTGAACTCTTTATTTACTTTTACATAGAGGATAAGTGAGGAAGAGCGAATTAGAGAGGGAGAGGCAGAAAGAGAAAGGTGAGACACCATAACACTACTCCACCACTTGTGAAGCTTCTATGATGCAGGTGCTCAAAGCTCAAATGTGTGGTGAGCGAGGCTCAAAACCCAGTTCAAGCACAAGCTGAAATGTTTGCCCACCAGGTGAGCCATCTCTCAGCCCCCTCCACATGATAGTTCCTTATAGGGAGTGGTAACAGTTACTGATGGGGTGACTTACAATTTGGGTTCTCTCTGTCCCCCCCCTTTAAAATTTTATCTATTAATGAGGGAGAGAGAACCTGAGCATTACTCAGGCACATGTGATGCCAGGAATCAAACTCAAGACCTCATACCTAAGAAAGTCTAACTCTTTATCCACTGTGTCACCTCCTGGTCCCACAATGTGGGTTCCTTTGCAAACAGAAGACTCAGGAATCTGAACAAGGTTTTCCTTCCGGTGAGCTGGTTTCAGGGAGGACAGTGCTGGTCTTAATCAATCATGAGGCAGAAAACAGGAAGATGGGTCCCGGCTCCCCACCTGCTGGGGAGTCACTTCACAGGCGGTGAAGCAGGTCTGCAGGTGTCTATCTTTCTCTCCTCCTCTCTCTATTTCTCTCTGCCCTTTCCAAAACGACTACAACAATAAAAAAAAATTTAAAAATTAAAAAAAAAAAAAGAAAACAGGAAGATGAAGGATCATGCTGGAAGGTCTGTCTTGTCAGCAGGTTTGGGCAGTGTTTGTCAGCTCCCTCTTTCTGGGTGACACTCCAGTCACCAGTGGATAAGTCCTTTTGTATAGCTGTTGATGTAGTGTGAAGATGCTTTGGAGAGAAACTTTGCAGCACCAAGGAGCCAGCAGTGTCAATGAGCCCCTTGGAGGCAGCTCCTGTGCCTTGGTCAGATCTTCAGAGGGTCTTAGCACTTTACTCATGAATCCTCCAGCTCAGGCTCCAGCCCACCCAGAGCAGAGGCATCAACAAATAAGCCAACCCTCTCCCTGAACATCTGATGTTCTGTTGGCAGACACACTTCCTTGTGCTCCTTCAAAATATTTTCTTAGCACACAAGAGGCAAACAGGATAGCATCTAGGAAAAGAAATGCCCTTCCTCTAGGAGTATATACTCAGAGAGACTGAATCAGGGAAAGTGGGTCACTGGGAGTGCTGGATTCATCATACAGGCATGAACCCCATCGATAACCCTGTTAACAATAAGAAAGAAATACGCACACACTTTAGGACTAGAAGAATAGCTTACCAGATCAGGTAGGCACCTGCCTTGCTATGATCAAGGCCCAGGTCTGAGACCAGGCATCACGTGGGAGTGATACCATATCAAGGGCAGATCTAGTACTATGTTCTCTCTCTCTTTCTTCCTCTCTCTCTCTCTCTCTCTCACACACACACACACACACCTTTCTATCTGAATGAAGAAGCAATTTCACTGGGATTAGTGAAATTGAACATGACAAGACCCTGACTTGTTAGGAGGAAAATAAGAGGAGGAAGAGGGAGAGAATAAAGGAAGAATTTAGGTTCCTGTCTACCGTATTAGAGTTTACATTTAAATAATCCCCTGTGGTCAGTAAAATAACTCAGCCTGCCTTGTGATCCACACTACCTAGGTTCAAGCCCAGACCACAAGTGAAGCGTTGGTGCTATGGTATCTCCCCACACCCCCACTCTCTGTCTCTCATTATCCGGAAAAGTCACTGTGTAGCAGTGAAGCCCAGCAATGACAAGTAAATGAATACATAAATAATCCCCAGATAATTCAAATGCATGTGAAAGTTGGAGAATCCTGGCTCCCTCACTTGGCTGTGAAACTGAAGCCATCTTACCTGTCTTCTAGTTTCAGATTTTTTTCCATCTTTAAAAGGACAGGTGGGGTGGTGATTGATTAATCTATGCATTCATTTATTCAATAAATACTTCTTAATAAATCATTTCACTGGAGATTCAACAGTGAGTAAAGCAAATCAGAAACTTTCACTTTCTTTCTAGCTCTAACATTTTAGATATTTTCTAAAGTCTAATCCCTTGACAGGTTGGTTTATTTTTCCCTGACACTTCTTCTACCATAACATGATACCAGTTACAACATCATGCAACTTAGCATAGAAAGACAGGTGCCAGAGAAAATGGGGAAAATTCCCTTTAGGCTAGTATCTTCCCTGCCTAAAACCGAAGTAGTCTGTGCACATCACTAAAACACTATTACCACTGACAGCCTGCTAGAAATTGCCTCCACAAGGATTCGAAGACTCTGACTTAACTTTCAAAATTGTCTCACAAATCACTGGGAAGCTTCACAGTATTTTTGAAATAGTGAGATCCTGACATTTGGAAATAGTGAGATTCAAGCATCCACTCTGTGTTTTCCAAAGCTGTATTTCTACCAATATCCTATGGCGTGTACTAGAAAAAATGGCAGAAGATCATCTATTAAAAAATAAAGCTGGGAGTTCAGCGGTAGAGCAGCGGCTTAAGCGCAGGTGGCGCCAAGCGCAAGGACCGGAGTAAGGATCCCGGTTCGAGCCCCCGGTTCCCCACCTGCAGGGGATTCATTTCACAAGTGGTGAAGCAGGTCTGCAAGTGTCTATCTTTTTCTCCCTCTTTCTGCCTTCCCCTCTTCTCTCCATTTCTCTCTGTCCTATCTAACAACAACTACAACAATAAAAAACAAGGGCAACAAAAGGGAAAATAAATAAATATTAAAAATATAAAAAAAAAGCTAATGTTCCTGATTCTTAAACAATTTGTTCTGCTTTATACATTAATGCTTTTCAGCCACCAAGGTGTAAATGCTACCATGATGCCAACCTGATTACTCTGGGCAGACAACCTCTCCAATGTACCCCACTTCTCCAAAGCCCTGTCCCACTAGAGAAAGATAGAAACAGGCTGGGAATATGGACCGACCTGTCAATGCTTATATCCAGTAGAGAAGCAATTACGGAAGCCAGATCTCCCACCTTCTACACCCCATAATGATCTTGGGTCCATGCTACCAGAGGGATAAAGAATAGGAAAGCTTCCAATGGAGGGGAAGGGATGTGGAACTCTGGTGGTGGGAATTGTGTGGAATTGTGCCCTCTTTATCCAACGGACTTGTCAATCATAATTAAAATCATAAATTAAAATCATAATTAAATCAATAAAAGTAAAGTAAATCCTATAAAAATAAAGCTGACATTTGTCACTAGGCATGAGCAAGAAATCTTTTTACTTTCCAAATCCCACCAACAGGCAGCAAAAAAGAAAATGGGGGAGAATAAAAGGACAAAAATAGTAAAATAAGATGGTACAAGGTACAGTATCATCAGAACTAACCTCTCCTAAAAATTAATCTCCACATGAAGTACAGGGACCTGCATAAGGATCCTGGTTCAAGCCCCCGGTTCCTGACCTGCAGTGGGTAGCTTCAGAGGCAGTGAAGCAGGTCTGCAGGTGTCTATCTTTCTCTACCTCCTCTATCTTCCCCTCCTCATTCTCTTTCTGTCCAATTCAACAACAACAACAGCAATAACAATAATAACAAAAGCAAGGGCAACAAAATTGGGGAAAAATGGCCTCCAGGAGCAGTGGACTCATAGTGCAGGAATCAAGCCCCAGAGATAACCCTGGAAGCAGGTAAAAAAAAATCAATTTCCAGGGCCAGGTTGTGGTGTACCTGGTTAAGTGCACACATTACAGTGTACAGGGACCCAGGTTCAAACCCCCAGTCCCCACTGCAGAGGGGAAGCTTCACAAGTAGTGAAGCAGTGTTGCAGGTGTCTCTCCCTCTCTACTTCCTCTTTCCATGTCAACTTCTCTTGGTCTCTGTCCAAAATAAATAAATAAATAAAATATTTTAAAAAATGAATTCAGGCAACCTGCCCCTGACCTGGCAATTTAACTTAGCAGCCTGTAAAGAGCAAAACTAAAGCTATTATTTTAAAGTGCTATTTCTTTTTCCTTAAAGGTGTGATTTATAAAGTTTTGGGGTGTCTCTCTCCTTCTCCGGCAGGGTGTCCTCCAGGGGAAAGGCAACAGGCTGGTTCTTTCTCGCTCACGACAGGGGTGACACGAAGTAAAAGACACCAGGGGACTCTTAGCGTGAATCTAGAATCTGAGTCCTTAGAGTCCCAGAATCCTAGAGTCCGTTTATTAGCAAAGTGGACATGAGTTAAATAGAAAAGCAATGGAGGTAATTATTGTTGCAATATGACAGAAATTACAGGTTTCTTAACAGTCAGCATGCCCCTAAGGTAGGGGGTTGGTATGACAGGAATTGATGAGATACAAGACAGTTATTTTCCATAACACAAGCAACTTAATTATCCAAAGGTATTTGAGAGAAGCATAGGGGTTAAACCCATAGGGTGAGGCAGAGAGAAGATGGATATCAAAAGGCCATATAGTTTGGAATTTCTCTTGTCTGGGCTCTGAGGTGTGTGATGAAGTGTGTGATAAGGTGTGTTCTTCTGTGATCAGAAGGTGACTTTGAATAAGTGAATCTGCAGCCATGTGGCCTGCAGTTAATGGAGGGAAGTACTGGGGTATCTGTGGGCCTGAGAGTCAAGAAGGAAAGAACCAAGTCTGAGTTTCCCCCCTTATGCTCACCTCGGTTGAGAGAGACTTACCAAGAGGTTATCTTCTCAGACCTCCATCCAAAGATGGGGGTGGTTCTCCCTAAGCTCTATCAGGCTCACACATGTTCCCAACAATAAAGTAACTCTTGTTAAAGTCAGAAGGGAAAAAATGATTTATAAGACAAAGGTATTTTGTCAACTTCATTAAAATGGCTCCTTTTTTGGTCTAACAAATAGTACTGTTCTTTTATGCAAATGACAAGTAAGATGCTGTCCAACTATTAAGCTCTAATCTTGTACATTTACATAAATATGATCAAACAATATGTTTCTGATGATTTGTTGGTAAAGACATTTTGCTTAAGAAACTGTGCCGCTGTGTATCAGTACTTTCAAGTCTTGAGTACCTGACTCATATTAACATTGAGGACATATCAATAAATACTTTTAAAATTAATAAATGAAGAAGAGCTCAGAAAGACAACTGAAATGTAATTTAGAGGCTCATCTGTCAAGGACTCAGTTATCGGTTATACCTTAGCAAGGTTATTTCAATGAAAAGTAATAACACTAATTTATAATTTTTCATTCCAATTTGAGTCCAAGGTTGCTCAATAGTTTAACCTTTTGTGAGACAAGAATGTTAACTGCTCTGCTGGATGAGGCAAACATGTAACAGCCAAATGAATTGGTAACTGAAAATCTCAACATAATGAGTTCAATTTGAGAGTTGGGAATTTTAACCAAGACAAAGCAGTGTCTAAAGCTCTAAAGACTGTGTGCGCGCACCCACTGCTGAGACACACTTCATAAAAAGTATAAGCTTCAAAGAGGCTAGCCAAATGTTTTATGTTCACTGCATGCTCATTAGTAACTGTTCTCATTTTTCCTGTTCACTTCTTTTCTCACTGATCTTAAGGATGCAATTAAAATCCCAGTGACTTGTGGTTTCTGCTGGAGAGATAAACAGTACCTTGACCCTATGTGATCTGCTGCATGAATAGAGATCAGGATTTCATCTTCGCACAGCTCGATTTTGGGTGGTTGCTAAGGAGACTGTTGGCATCTTTGTGTCCTAGGTACCATATTGCTGGGAAAGAACTGCAGCAGCCTTGCCTGTTACTTTCCCAGAGAGAAAATCTGAAAATTCATTAGGGCAGGAAACATTTTAAAATTCTGCTGGTCTACTTAATGTCTTGAGTGCCTATGGCCTTGGAGTGCACCTTGCAGCATCTAAATGAGTACATTCCCATGATGCTGCTGCAACTTTATTGTAGAAAATATAAGTATGATAGGCTCTGGGTACCAATGTCTCTGACCCAGCCTTTGGCACAGGCCAGCTCCTGTTAATTTGTTGTTTTTTTAATTTTTTATTTATAAAAAGGAAACATTGACTAAACCATAGGATAAGAGGGGTACAACTTCACACAATCCCCACCACCAGAACTCTGTATCCCATCCCCTCCCCTGATAGCTTTCCTATTCTTTAACCCTCTGGGAGTATGGACCCAGGGTCAGTATGCGGTGCAGAAGGTGGAAGGTCTGGCTTCTGTAACTGCTTCCCCGATGAACATGGGCGTTGACAGGTCAATCCATCCTCTCAGCCTGCCTCTCTCTTTCCTTAGTGGGGAAGGGCTCTGGGGAAGCAGAGCTCCAGGACACACTGGTGGAGTTGTCTCTCCAGGGAAGTCTGGTTGGCATCATCATGATAGCATCTGGAACCTGGTGGCTGAAAAAGAGAGTTAACATACAAAGCCAAACAAATTGTTGATCAATCATAGACCTAAAGGCTGGAATAGTGCAGAAGAAGAGTTGGGGGGGGTCTCTCCATTTAGTAGATAGCTAGTAGGCATATTTTAGTTATATTCCAAAGGGCCTGTGGCTATACTAGTTTGTTTTTTTTTTTCTTTTTCTTTTTCCCCGTGAGCCTGAAATCTGATATGCATATGGATCCAAGTTATTGTCTGGGGAAATTATGTCATGGTTAAAAAAGGACCAGAAAGATGGATCAGGAAAGAGAGTAGCTCCCTAATATGAGAAAGGTGTATAAATATTGTTGACTGTAAACCCCATCGATTTGATGTGATCTGGTGCCCATATTCAGCTTAGGAGCTTATGTAACCTCTGCATCCCTGTAGATCTGAGCTCACATTCTGTGGTCATAAGTAGGAATGTTCCAAGCTGCCCCAATATCAGGACCCATCTTCCTCAAGTGTAGCATAGAGCATATTGTCCAGCCTCCCTTCATAGGATGGAACATTCTCTACCATTGTTGATCCAAGTTGAGGGCAAGGTCCTATGGGGGCCCACAAAGGGATCTATTGTGTTGTTCCTCTGAAATGACCGGTAACAATGGAGAGAGGGATTTATTGGAGGTCTAGGCCCATCATGTCTGTTTCAGAATCTCAGGACTCCCCGATTAGGGCCCCAGCTGATGGAATGGCCTGATAGTGACTAAAGAGTCATAGTTAAAGTATGCCAGTCTCTTGCCCTTATTCAGCTTTTGCAGTCCTTGCTTTGATAAAGTTAGCTTTGGAGTGAGTGAGAGAACTGTAATAGGAAGTAGGTGAGGAGGGTATCTAAGTCTAAGCAGACACTATTTCATTATGAACTTGATACTGGCTCACTAAAGACTTGTGTATTTTTGCTTTCAGGTATATATTTTGCCCTAATTTATGGATACATGTGAACATGTGCTCTATCTTACGGGACCTGGTCTATATCTAGGTTTTGGGACTTTGTTAGGAAGTGAACCTTCTGGAATGGAATTTAAGAATACTATGAAAGGAAAGGTCTCACCTGAGTAGTGAGGGTAAAGGGTTGACATTCCATGCCTGATGTCTCTGGACACAGTTTGAAATGAAGCATGCTGAAGTGGTACTCGTTGCATTGATTAAGTTGGGATCGGCAGATGTGATATCATTTGGTATGAGTTGAGTGAAGCATGCAGGAAAGTGAGCCCCACCCTAGAGGTTCCAGGACTGGGGGAAATATAGGCTCTATAGAGGAAGTGGGAGGTTCCTACTGTCTTAGGGTTTAAGAAGACAATAGATAGCTACTGTTATAATCACATTATTTGACAATTAATTATCATACACAACATCACCATAATTTATGTCCTTTGACATTATTTGTATATAGCTGTGCCATCGGTTGCTTCTGTTCTCCCTGGTCTAAGCTTTTTTTTTAAATTTATTTTTTATTTTTTTATTTAAGAAAGGAGACATTAACAAAACCATAGAATAAGAGGGGTACAGTTCCACAATTCCCATAACCCGATCTCCATATCCCATCCCCTCCCCTGATAGCCTTCCCATTCTCTATCTCTCTGGGAGTATGGATCCAGGGTCTTTATGGATTGCAGAGGGTGGAAGGTCTGCCTTCTGTAATTGCTTCCCCGCTGAACATGGGCGTTGACTGGTCGATCCATACTCCAGTCTGCCTCTCTTTTTCCCTAGTAGGGTGGGGCTCTGGGTAAACTTTTAAGAGAGTCAACATATCAAAAACTCAGCCTGTGTATTAAAAAGACAGTCTGTGATTTGATTTAAAAAGTTTGAGACATTCAATCAATTTTCCCCTCTCATATTACTTAAATAGTGATTTATATGACTACAAATTAATAGGAGTGTATATAAACACCATTCCCACCACCAAAAGACTATATTCCATCCCATCTCCCCTCTCCTCCCCCCCATGCCCTATGAAGCTAAACATCCACTCTCACCCTCAACCCAGTGTCTTTACTTTGGTGCCCTACTCCATCTTTGTTTTTTTGTATTCTCCACCCCCCCACCCCAGAGCTGCTCATTCCTGTAAAGGTCAGCGTCAGAAGACCACAATTCTATTGTAACCTGCCTCTAACAAGCCTATGACCCTAGGCAAGTACTCTCTCTGATCTTCAGTTTCCTTATACTCTAATTTCCTACAGTTCTATTTATTTTATGAGCGGAGGTGGAAGAAAGAAAAGAGCACATGAGAGAGAAGCAGAGAGAGGCTGTCTCACCCTGTGCCAAGGACTGAACTCAGACTTTCACACATGCAAGGTGTGTGTTCTATCCACTGATCCACCTCCACAGCGTTTCTTATTCTTTTTTAAAATTTTAAATTTTTTTTTACCATCTTTATTTATTGGATAGAGACAGCCAGAAATCAAGTGGGTGATAGAGAGGGGGAGGGACGGAGAGACACCTGCAGCACTCCTTCACCACTTGCAAAGCTTTCCCCCTGCAGGTGGGGGCTGGGGGCTTGAACCTGGGGGCATGCACATTATAATACGTGTGCTCAACCAGGTGCACCACCACCCACCCCTGCTTTTCTTACTCCTAAAACAGGAAAATAGTGATACCTCACAGCATCACTATGAACATTTGAGAAAATCATCAGAGGGCCAGGTGGTGGCACACCCAATTAAACACACATAGTACTAAGCACAGGAACCTGCCAAGGATCCAAGTTCAAACACCCATATCCCACAGGGAGTACACTTCAGAAATAGTGAAACAGGTCTTCAGGTGTCTATCTTTCTCTCTCCCTCCCTCTCCTTTCTGTTTCTCTCTACCCTATCCAATAAAATGGAAAAAATGGCCACCAGGAGCAGTGGATCCATAGTGCAGGCACAGGGTCCCAGCGATAAACCTGGAGGTAAAGAGACAGAGAGAGAGAGAGAGAGAGAGATCATCAGAACACATGGTCAAGAGTTACTTGTAAGCTACAAAGCTGATCTAAATTAGTATTCCTAAGAAAGTTGCATCTAGCCAACTCTCAGAGCTCAGCCACCACCATGTTCATTTTTCAAAAATTTTTTTCACTCTATTGAGGAGTTAGTGATCAGTACAGTTGTTGGCACATAGGTGCAATTTCTTATCTCTTCAATGATAATTTTCTGCAAGATATTCTCCTTACTAAGCTAGGTCCCTTTCTACCATCATGCACCCAAACCCCAAAGCCCCCACTATCCCAATCCTTTTCCTCTTTCCCCAGTCCTTTGCTTTGGAGCATTACACCACACCCAGGCTGAGTTTCACTTTATGTTTTCTATTACTGTCTTGTTTCATAAGTTCCACATACGAGATAATTTTTTAATGTTTATTTATTTATTCCCTTTTGTTGCCATTATTGTTTTATTGTTGTAATTATTGCTGTTGATTATGTCATCATTGTTGGATAGGACAGAGAGAAAAGGAGAGAGGAGGGGAAGACAGAGAAGGGGAGAGAAAGACAGACACCTGCTGACCTGCTTCACTGCCTGTGAAGCGACTCCCCTGCAGGTAGGGAGCCGGGGGCTCGAACCAGGATCCTTACTCCAGTCCTTGTACTTGGCGCCATCTGCACATAACCCGCTGTGCTACCACCCGACTCCCACGAGTGAGATCATTTAAGCATTCATCCTTCTCTTTTTGGTTGATCTCACTTAACACCATGTTCCTCACCACCACGACCACCACCACCGTAACAGCATATTTATTATGGAATCCTTAGGATCAGACCCATGCAAGGAATCATAATGAGAAGATGAAGATGTGGGGTTGTGAATGGATTCTGACACAACAGCCACAGCCACTCCTAGTGCTGCAATGAGCTCTGAAGCTAGTATGAGTCTTCAAGACTATCCCAAATAAAGCTAAGATGCCCAGGCCTTCCCCCCACCTCTGTTATGAATACTTGTATGTTTTCCCTAAATGTGTGTGATGAAGCTCTAGTTCCCCAAAGTTGTGGTATTTGGAGTTGAGAACTTTGGGCAACAAGGAATTCTAGATGTGGGACCCTAACAGCAGTGTGTCATTTTAAGAAAAAGAAAAAAAATTGAGTTATCTCCCTGCCATGTGAGAATATAGTTAAGACTGTAGTTGTCTTCAAAACAGAAAGAGAGTCCTTACCAATAACCCACCCAACTTGGCACCCTGGTCTAGAACTTCCAGTGTTTATTGTTTAAGCCACCCAGTATATAGCCCTTTGTCATAACAGCCTAATATGACTAAGGTGTCCTACATTGGTCACTGGATATGGGCTACTCCAGGAGATACATGATCTTTGTCCATGCAACTCAGGTCATCCTGGAAGGGGTGAGTTAGCTGAAGGCTGTCTGAATGTAACACATCACAGTGGAATCACTATTACTATTATTATCACTCTTATTTCCCTAACAAGAACTCTTACTGTACCTAATTATTTCATGTCAGACAGATATAGAAAGCTCATTACTGACTTCATGGTTCACTTGGACTATTCAGCTTGATTTAGGTCTGCTCCTTACCCCTTTTATATGTCTCTTTAAACTAAAGTGCTTCTTAACTATATGTTTTAGGAGGCCATCTCCTGGGCTTCACTCTTTCAGGACGACTGATTGACTTATACCAGAACACTGTTCAGCACTGATTTATGGTGGTATTAAAGACTGAACTTGGGAACGTTAATGACTCAGGCATAAATATTTTTTACATTTATTTACTTTGTATAACATCTATGCTATTTCTTTGCCCTCTGAAATGGTTTTTTTCTTTTCAAATAAAAAAAAAAAGGAAGATAAGGGGGCCAGGCAATAGTGCAGCAGGTTAAGCACACATGGCGCCAAGGGAAAGGATCCCGTTCAAGAGCCCAGCTCCCCACCTGCAGGGGGGTCACTTCACAGTGAAGCAGGTCTGCAGGTGTCTATCTTTCTCGCCCCTTTTCTGTCTTCCCTTCCTCTCTCAATTTCTCTCTGTCCTATCCACAACAACAGTAGCAATAACAATACAATAACAATAACAACAAGGGCAACAAAATGGAAAAAATGTCCGCCATGAGCAGTGAATTCACGGTGCCAGCACTGAACCCCAACAATAACCCTGAAAGAAAAAAAAAAAAGAAGACAAGCAGAGAGAGAAAGAGAGAAGGACAGAAACCATAACATTTCAAATTCCATCCAAGATGAAGTCAAGGAAATGGCTTAACATTTTTGGGGGGAAAGAAAGCAAGGAAGGAAGAGAGAAAGAGAAACCACAGTGCTCCTTCAATAGAGCGGGGCCTGGCTTGTAACTATATTGTGTACATGACAAAGAAGCACACTATCCAAGTGAGGTATTTTTGCAGGACCCTTAATTATATTTCACCTGCAAGACACCTAGGGACAGTAACAGACCTCTATTTACCATGCTTGCTTTTGCACCTAGGTAGGAGCTGGGGGTGAGGGAGGAAAATGAAGAGCTCACTCTTCCATTTATTTGTTTGTTTTTAACTTATTTTATTTATTTATTGGATAGAGACAGAAATATTGAGAGTGGAGGGGGAGATAGAGAGTGACAGAGACACCTGCAGCACTATTTCACCATTTCTGAATACCCCTACCCCCTGCAGGTGGGGACGAGGGGCTTGACAGACCAGTCAATGGTGAGCATTCCTCTCCAGTAGGCAAAAATCAGAGAAAATGTAACACAGTGAACCTTTGGAGCCTCAGGCATGAGGGACTTTTTTATATATCGATTGTAAAGACAGAGGCAGAGTGTAGTATGTTAGTATCTTGGAACAGAGTGAACCACATCTATTCTAAGTAGAGTTTAATTCTTACTTTCAAGTGTTGGGGCAACCTACTCTTATGCAACAATAATAAATATATTTAAGCAGGCAAGATTTGCAAAACCTTCACCACTTATGAAGATTTCCCCTTGCAGATGGGGACTAAAGGCTTGAAACCAGGTCTTTGTGCACTTTAAATAAATAAATAAATAATAAAGCAGGCCATAGCTACAAAAGATGATGAATAAAACACAGATGTGACGAAAAAAAATTGAAATCTGCTTTAACATCCACCTTACTATGAATATTTGATAAATTTTATAATCCTTGAAATATATTGTTTACTCAAAAGAATCTAAAGCATTAGATCTGCAAAAGGTTTAATGACTAAATTTGCAATTAATGTTTGATTGCTTGAAGAAAACTCATTTGCAAAAATTATGACTTTGACTTATGTTTGTGTAATTTGTGGCTATTTAAGGGAAGATTAATTATTGAAATATTAACAAGTTTGACAGACCAGTTAATGGTGAATATTCCTCTCCAGAAGTAAAAACTCAGAGACAGTGTAACACAGTGAACCTTTGGAGCCTCAGGCATGAGGGTCTTTTATATAGCCATTGATGTTATTCTCTCCCTCTGCACACACCCTACACCCCCAGTGAACCTTTGAATCAACTTACACACACAGAAGCCAAGCAACTATTTTTTTCAAAGAGGGAAAAGAGTGGGAGGAATGGGTTAAGGGGGTCAATTTAACAGTGATTACACCAAGAACATGTGTGGTGAGTGCAGTGAAATTTATACACGTATAAAGGCGTAAAACTGTAGTCCTAAAGTTCTATAGTGGTATAAACCAATAAATTTGATTTTGAAAAGAGGAAAAATTCTCAGTCATAGGCTTGGAAAAAAATCCCAAGCCTTTGGGGGGACTGACCAGGGTACTTAGTATCCATACCAACACCAACAATAAGCAGATATTTCCATCAGATAAACAAATTCTCTCTCTCTCTCTCTCTCTCTTTTTTTTTTTTTACTAAGCTTGGTATCCACTTTTTCCAGAAGGGGTTTAAGGTTACTGATGTCAAGTTTTTTTTCTCCTTCTCCTTCATCATCATCATCTTTCTTCATCATAATCATCATCCTTCTTCTTCTTCTTCTCCTTCTCTTTCTCCTTCTTCTTCTTTTCTTTTTTTTTTAAATGTGATTTATACCCTTTACAGTTTTTCCTCTTTAAAATCCTCATTTTGTTTTGCTTTTTGAAGAGTTACGCATTTCTTTTTTTTTAATAATTTATTTCTTTATTGGGGAATTAATGTTTTACATTCAACAGTAAATACAATAGTTTGTACATGCATAACATTCCCCAGATTCCCATTTAACAATACAACCCGCACCATGTCATTTATCATCCTTCATGGACCTGTATTCTCCCCACCCACCCACCCACCCACCCCAGAGTCTTTTACTTTGGTGTAATACTCCAATTTCATTTCAGGTTCGACTTGTGTTTTCTTTTCTAATCTTGTTTTTCAACTTCGGCCTGAGAGTGAGATCATCCCTATTCATCCTTCTGTTTCTGACTTATTTCACTCAACATGATTTTTTCAAGGTCCATCCAAGATCGGGTGAAAACAGTGAAGTCACCATTTTTTACAGCTGAGTAGTATTCCATTGTGTATATATACCACAACTTGCTCAGCCACTCATCTGTTGTTGGACACCTGGGTTGCTTCCAGGTTTTGGCTATTACAAATTGTGCTGCCAAGAACATATGTGTACACAGATCTTTTTGGATGGATGTGTTGGCTTCCTTAGGATATATCCCCAGGAGAGGAATTGCAGGGTCATAGGGTAGGTCCATTTCTAGCCTTCTGAGAGTTCTCCAGACTGTTCTCCACAGAGGTTGGACCCATTGACATTCCCACCAGCAGTACAGGAGGGTTCCTTTGACCCCACAGCCTCTCCAGCATTTGCTGCTGTTACCTTTTCTGATGTATGACATTCTCACAGGAGTGAAGTGGTATCTCATTGTTGTCTTGATTTGCATTTCTCTGACAATCAGAGACTTGGAGCATTTTTTCATGTGTTTCTCGGCCTTTTGGATCTCTTCTGTGGTGAATATTCTGTCCAAGTCCTCCCCCCATTTTTGGATGGGGTTATTTGTTGTCTTGTTGTTGAGTCTGGCAAGCTCTTTATATATGTTGGTTATTAAACTCTTATCTGATATATGGCATGTAAAGATCTTCTCCCATTCTGTGAGGGGTCTCTTGGTTTGGGTAGTGGTTTCTTTTGCTGTGAAGAAGCTTTTTAATTTGATGTAGTCCCATAGGTTTATACTTGCCTTAGTCTTCCTTGTAATTGGATTCGTTTCATTGAAAATGTCTTTAAAATTTATGCGGAAAAAAGTTCTGCCAATATTTTCCTCTAAGTATCTGATAGTTTGTGGTCTAACATCCAAGTCCTTGATCCACTTGGAATTTACTTTTGTATTTGGTGAAATACAGTGATTCAGTTTCATTCTTCTGCATGTTTCAACCCATTGTTTCCAACACCATTTGTTGAAGAGACTCTGCTTTCCCCATGGAAAAAGCCCCTTTGTCAAAGATTAGATGTCCATACGTGTGGGGCCTCATTTGCCAAAGATTAGATTTGGGCCCCTTTGTCAAAGATTAGATGTCCATACGTGTGGGGCCTCATTTCTGGGCTCTCAATTCTATCCCACTGGTCAGTGTGTCTGTTCATGTTCCAGTACCGAGCACTTTTGATGACAATGGCCCTATAATACAGTTTGAAATCTGGGAGTGTGATGCCTCCGGTTCTGTTATTTTTTCTCAAGATTGTTTTGGCAATTCTAGGTCTTTTCTGGTTCCAGGTAAACATTTGTAGCATTTGTTCTATTCTCCTAAAAAATGTGCTTGGGATCTTGATGGGGATAGCATTAAATTTGTAGATGGCTCTGGGTAATATATTCATTTTGATGATGTTAATTCTACCAACCCATGACCATGGAATATCTTTCCACTTCTTTGTGTCTTTTTCAATTTCTTTGAGTAGTGACTCATAATTTTCAGTATACAAGTCTTTCACTTCTTTGGTTAGGTTTACTCCTAGATATTTTATTGTTTTTGTTGCTATAGAAAAAGGAACTGATTTCTGGATTTCCAATTTCTTCTAACTTAGTGTTTGCATAGAGGAATGCCACTGACTTTTGAATGTTAATTTTGTAGCCTGACACCTTACTGTATTGCCTGATGATTTCCAAAAGCTTCTTGCTGGATTCCTTAGGTTTTTCCATGTATACTATCATGTCATCTGCAAATAAGGAGAGTTTGACTTCTTCTCTTCCAATCTGTATGCCTTGAATTCCTTGTTCCTGCCTGATTGCTATGGCAAGAACTTCCAACACTATGTTGAATAGTAATGGTGATAGTGGGCAGCCCTGTCTAGCACCTGATCTGAGGGGAAATGCTTCCAGTTTTTCACCATTGAGTATGATGTTGGCTGTAGGTTTGCTATATATAGACTCCACTATCTTCTGGAATTTTCCATCTAGTCCCATTTTTTTTAGTGTTTTGATCATAAAGGGATGTTGTATTTTGTCAAAGGCTTTCTCTGCATCTATTGATATGACCATGTGGTTTTTGGTCTTGCTTTTGTTGATGTGGTGGATCACATTGATTGACTTACGTATATTAAACCAAGCTTGCATGCCTGGGATAAACCCCACTTGGTCATGATGAACAATCTTTTTGATATACTGCTGTATCCGGTTGGTTAGAATTGTGTTCAATATTTTCACATCTATGTTCATCAGAGATATTGGTCTATAGTTTTCTTTTTTGGTTGTGTCCCTGTCTGCTTTTGGTATCAGGGTGATGTTGGCTTCATAGAAGCTGGCTGGGAGTATTCCAGTGTCTTCAATCTTCTGGAAGACTTTTAAAAGTAGAGGTAATAGTTCTTCTTTGAAAGTTTTGTAGAATTCATTTGTAAAACCATCTGGTCCAGGACTTTTATTTTTGGGAAGATTTTTGATAACTGTTTCAATTTCATTAGCTGTGATGGGCCTGTTCATGTTATCCACTTCCTCTTTACTTAGTTTTGGAAGTTGGTAAGTATCTAGGAAATCATTCATTTCTTCCAGGTTCTCTAGCTTGGTGGCATATAATTGTTCATAGAAGCCTCGCGTGATATGTTGAATTTCTGCAATGTCTGTTGTGATATCTCCTCTTTCATTTACTATCCGATTTATTTGGGTCTTCTCCCTTTTTTGTTTTGTGAGTCTGGCTAAAGGTTTGTCGATTTTGTTCACTCTTTCGAAGAACCAACATTTACTTTCGTTGATCTTTTGTATGGTTTTCCTATTCTCAATGTTATTTATTTCTGCCCTAACTTTAGTGATTTCTGTCCTTCTGGTTGCTTTAGGATTCCTTTGTTGTTCTTCTTCTAGGTCTTTAAGATGTGCAATCAGGCTGTTTATTTGTGCCTTTTCTTGTTTCCTAATGTGTGCTTGTATAGCTATGAACTTCCCTCTTAGGACTGCTTTAGCTGTGTCCCAAATATTTTGATAGCTTGTGTCTTCATTTTCATTGAACTCTCAAAACATTTTGATTTCTTCCTTGATTTCCTCTTTGACCCAGAAGTTGTTAAGAAGTGTACTGTTGAGCTTCCACATTTTGGGACTTTTACTAATCTTTTGTTGATTGTTAAGTGTTAGTTTAATTCCACTGTGGTCTGAGAAGATGCTTGGGATGATTTCAGTGCTCTTGAATTGGCTGATGCTGTCTTTGTGGCCTAACATATGGTCTATCCTTGAGAATGGTCCATGTGGATTTGAGTAAAATGTGTATTCCAGTTTCTTGAGATGAATGACTCTGAAAATGTCCAATAGTTCTAGTTTATCTATCTCTTCATTTAGCTCCCTTATGTCTTTACTGATTTTCTTCCTGGATGATCTGTCAAGTTGAGATAGTGGGGTGTTGAAGTCCCCTACTATGATTGTGTTACTGTTAATATATTGCTGTAGCTCTTTCAGTAGAAGTTTGATGTATTTAGATGGCTTCTCATTGGGTGCATAGATGTTAATAATTCTTAAGTCCTCTTGATTGACTGACCCTCTGAGCATTAAGTAGTGTTCATCCCTATCTTTTTAGATCTTATCTATTTTAAAGTCTATCGTGTCAGATATGAGAATAGCTGTTCCTGCCCTTTTTTGTGGGCCATTGGCTTGTATGATAGTTTTCCATCCTTTCACTTTAAGTCTGTGTTTGTCTTGTTGAGTTAGGTGAGTTTCCTGTAGACAACATATTGTTGGGTTGTGTTTTCTGATCCATCTTCCTACTCTGTGTCTTTTACTAGGTGAATTCAGGCCATTGACATTTAATGATATCAAAGATTGAAGATATTTTAACGCCATTCTTGAAGAGTTTTAGAGTGTTTTGATATATGTCCTATTTGTGGTGGTCTGGTTGTTTATAGGAGACCTTTCAGAACTTCTTTCAGGGCAGGCTTGGTGATGGTTGCTTCCTTCAACTGTTGCTTGTCTGAGAAGGTTTTGATGCTTCCATCTAGTCTGAATGACAGTCTATCAGGATATAGTATTCTTGGCTGAAAGCCTTTCTCATTGAGCACTCGATAGATATCTTGCCATTCTCTTCTGGCCTGTAGTGTTTGTATGGAGAAGTCTGCTGCTAATCTTATGGGTTTTCCTTTGTAGGTGACTCTTTGTTTTTCTCTTGCAGCCTTGAGGATCCTTTCTTTATCCTTATTCCTTTCCATTCTAAGTATGACATGTCTTGGTGTCTTTAGGTCTGGGTTAATTCTGTTTGAGACCCTCTGGGCTTCTTGAATCTTTATGTCTTTGGTGTTGTCTTGACTAGAGAAATTTTCAGCTATTATGGCCTGGAGAATGCTTTCTTCCTCTCCTTCTCTTTCTTCCTCTGGTAAGCCAATAATGCGTATATTGTTTCTTTTGAAGTCATCCTATAGGACTCTGTTGTTGTTTTCAGCATCTCTTAATCTCTTTTTGAGATCTCTTACTTCTTTTTTAGTTGTCTCTAATTCATCCTCAATCTTGCTAATTCTGTCTTCAGCCTCACAGATTCTATTCTCTCTGCCCTCTACTGTTTTCTGGAGTTCATCTATTTTGTTGCCCTGCTCTGATACTGTTTTAGCTTGTTCAGCTAGTTGCCTTCTTAGCTCAGCGATTTTAGCTTTCAGCTCTCTAATAACCATGAGATAATTAGAATTTTCTTCCATATTCTCATTTGTTGTTCCTGCATTTCTGATTACAATTTTTTCAAATTCTTTACTCACTCCTATTATTATTTCCTTAGCTAATGTTTGGATGTTGAACTCGTTGTTTTGTGCTTCACCCTCTGGATGACTTTTAGCTGGACTCTTGTCCTGGTTCGAGTCTCCAATATTTTTTCTTGTTGTTTTAACCATTTTATATATTATGTTATGAGTTCCCTTTATCAGTACTTTTCAAATTATTGATCACTATTGCCTGGATTGACTTGTGTCCAAGTAATTTAATTAAAGGGTTTACCGTGGTGGAAGTTAACAGTTTCTTCAATCCCTGAGTTGGAGCTCAGTGGTGTAAAAGCCTCTTTTTTTTTTCTTTCCTGTAGGCTATGGGAGCCTGAGGCCTTTTAAACTGTCAATAGGCTTCTTAGCTTAATCACTGACTCCTGGCCAAGAGATAAAGCAGGGTGTGGCAGAGATAATCCAGTGGTTATGCAAAGAGACTTTCACAGCCCCTCAGCTATGCCACCGAGGTATAGGTCTTCTCCTGAGTTTCCCGGTTAGATCTCTGTCCCCTGGTGTCCCTCCCTGTTGCTGCTCCAGAGTCTGAGGGTAGTAGCAATGGAGACTCAGAGTTGCACTTGGTGAGTCTCTGGGGAGTCCTTTCCTCCCTTCAGCTGTCCCCTTGTTGTGGAGCAGACTGGAGGTGGTGTCTCCACTGATATACTGTTGAACTGTTAGCAGTCACTTAATCTCTCCTTAGGCCCCTCTCTCCTCTCTGTCACCAGCCACGCGTGTTTGTACTCACGGGTGATTTACTGGGTTCCTGTGGTCATTCTAGTCCTGTCTTGTTTCGGTCCGGGTGGTCTCCTTTGGTATTCCTAGTTGATCCGGGAGAGGAGAGGAGAAGAGAGGAGAGAAAGCGATTTGCTGCTCGCAGCTTTGCCTCCGGAACCTCTTTTCTTTTTTATTGCCACCATGGTTATTGCTGAGGCTCATGCCAGTGTTACAAATTCACCACTCCCAGAGGCCATTTTTTCCTTTTTTCTTTTTTAGGTATTATGAACTTATATTTAGGAAAACAAAAAGGCATGTGCATAGAGATGTATGGTTCATCTGGGCAAAATGGGCAGAGAGTTGTTGAGGACTTGTAAAATGCACTTTATTTTTTATATATAAATTTTATTTATAAAAAGGAAACTCTGACAAAAAACAATAGGATTTTTTACTTTTTAAAAAATATTTTTAATGCAGTCCCCATCAAGATCCCAACCACATTTTTTTTCGGAGAATAGAACAAAAGCTAGAAATGTTTATCTGGAACCAGAAAAGACCTAGAATTCCCAAAACAATCTTGAGAAGAAAGAACAGGACTAGATGCATTACACACTCCCAGATCTCAAATTGTATTATAGGACCATTGTAATTAAAACTGCTTGGTACTGGAAGATAAATAGACACACTGACCAGTGGAATAGAATTGAGAGCCCAGAAGTAAGGCCCCATACCTATGGACATGTAATCTTTGACAAAGGTGCCCAGACTATTAAATGGGGAGTAGTCTAGTAATTTACCAGTAAGAGGAAACACAGGAGACCAGGTAAGAAGGAAGTCAGCACAATAGAGAGGATGCTGAAAGTCATAATAAGGATAACTGAAATTGGGGCTTGAGAAATGAATCCATACTGGAGCAGAGTAAGGAGGAAGGTTGAGAAAAAGAATCAAGGACTATAGAAAAAAGTGTTCTTATGCTGGTTCTGTCTCCCTTCCCATTCCATAGATCACTGTAAATTTCTTTCATTCCACTCTCTTTTTTTTTCCACTCTCTTTTTAAAAATTTTTTAAATATTTACTTATATTTGTTTTTCCCTTTTGTTGCCCTTGTTGTTTTTTATTGTTGTTGTAGTTATTATTGTTGTTGTAGTTGATGTTGTCGTTGTTAGATAGGACAGAGAGAAATGGAGAGAGGAGGGGAAGACAGAGAGGAGGAGAGAAAGACAGACACCTGCAGATCTGCTTCACTGCCTGTGAAGTGGCTCCCCTGCAGTTGGGGAGCCGGGGGCTTGAACCAGGATCCTTACTGTGCTTACCGCCCGACTCCCTCATTTCACTCTCTTTCCCAGTAGGACCTTCCCAGTCTCTGCCATTGTGTCACAATTCACATCCTTGCTAAGTGGTACTATGGAAATGCAGAAATGTCAACCAAAGGCAAAACAAGCGAGGGACTGGGGGCTCAAATTTAAGTATAATTACTGTTAAGTACAGGCTCAGCACTTGAGTGCTTCCCCAAATCTAGTTCCCCATGGATGAATGTCTGATCATATATCACTCCTACATGAGCCTTGCTGTCTTCTGTATACTGCACGTCTTTAACCTCCCTCCCTCCCCACCCCCATACCCCTTACATGTCCCCCCTTCCAGAAAAGACTGTACCACAATAGCAGGCAAAACATATCTCTGCTTAGAATTTACATAATTAGGGACTGAGGAGATAAAGCCGTGGCAGCACACCAAACTAGCATGCCAGAGGTATTAGTTTCAATTCCTAGCACAATCATAAACCAGATAGAGTGGAACAGTGCTCTGGGGTCATTGTTTCTCTCTCATTAAAATAAATATTTTTAAAAGTTTACATAATTTTTAACATTAATTAAGCTTAGACCATGGGTTTATTTTTTTAAGTTTTATTAGAGATTTCTTCACATTACTGATGCTGAGTTTTAATTTTAAAGAACATTTGTCACCTCAAATTTCCATAAAGAAAACAAACTTTAGAGGTGTGACTATGGAGAAACATCAAACATCAAACAAAGTCTCTTCCCTCAAAACAACAAATAATGACAACCACTGAATTCACAAACCTCAGTAAACTGTAGCAGGGTCACCTCCATACACCTCAGGTAGCTGCTGGTAAGTGTAGTGGGGTGAGAGGGGGTTCAGGATTGAAAGGAAACCAGGGCTTTTGCCTTCAGTTCCTGGAAAGATCTAGTTACTACTGTATTTGACCTGTCTTTATAGGAGAAGTATCTGAACTGCTAATTATTTTAATTTTATCTTTTTAACTTTGGCACATTGATTTATGTAAGTCTGGCATAAGAATTCTCCCCACATTCTGTCATGGAGAGACTCCCAACTTGTAATTGTGTCCTCCATGCTATGCTCAATTGTTTCTTCTGTTCTCACTGACAGCAGAATGCAGAAATGCAGGTTACTTCAGCCCGCCCTCCACAACCCACCCCTTTTGCTAAATTACTCCTGACTGGAAGATTTCCTCACTATCCCACAGTATGAACTGATACCATTTAGAAGGATGAACCCCTGACCACTGACTTTTAAAAAAGATTTCCCTTTTGTTGCCCTTGTTTTTATTATTGTTATTGTAGTTATTATTATTGCTGTTATTGATGTCATCATTGTTGGATAGGACAGAGAGAAATGGAGAAAGGAGGGGAAGACAGAGAGGGGGAGAGAAAGATAGACATCTGCAGACCTGCTTCACTGCTTGTGAAGCGACTCCCCTGCAGGTGGGGAGCTGGGGGCTTGAATCTGAATCCTTAAGCTGGTCCATGTGCCTTGCACCACATGCGCTTAACCCACTGTGCTACTCCCCGACTCCCTGTTTTGTTTTTAAGAATGGAGCTATTGGGGGAAGGTGGCACGCATATACACAGCATTAAATACAAAATGCATTACAGCTGCAGTGTCAAGCAGTGACTGTGAATTTTTTTTTTTGAAAATGCTAGCAAGTTTATTGCAAGTTCTTTTTTTTTTCTATTTTATTTAATTTATTTTTTTTTATTTAAGAAAGGATAAATTAACAAAACCATAGGGTAGAAGGGGTACAACTCCACACAATTCCCACCACCCAATCTCCATATCCCATCCCCTCCCCTGATAGCTTTCCCATTCTCTGTCCCTCTGGGAGTATGGACCCAGGAAAGTAGAAAAAGTGCAGAAAGTAGAAGGTCTGGCTTCTGTAACTGCTTCCCCGCTGAACATGGATGTTGACTGGTCGGTCCATACTCCCAGTCTGCCTCTCTCTTTCCCTAGTAGGGTGGGTCTCTGGGGAAGTGGAGCTCCAGGACACATTGGTGGGGTCTTCAGTCCAGGTGAATTTCTATGTAAGTTGGAACAGAGAACTAACCAACAGCAGCTTGGACCACAAGATGGAAACTGTGGGGGACAGAGCAGGAGCTCATTTCCTCTGCACAGTTTGGCTATTAGACATGTGTGTATGTGTCTAAAGAAAAAAAAGTTAGTGCTTTTTGTATTTAAATATTAAAAACAATTCAAATAAACAAAAAAGAATTCTTGTTCATACCCTCAGAGAGGGGGAGAATGTTAGAAGATAACCAGAGGGCTCTGAACTCCAATTCTATCAGGAATCAGAGAAAGGAGAGGAAAAAAGGAAGAACATTTGGAAGTAGCAATAGATGTAAGTGTGACTTAGAAATGATGAGAAGACAGGATCATAGCAAAAATGGGCAATGGGGGCTGGGTAGTAACGCAGTGGGTTAAGCGCACATGGCACAAAGCACAAGAATCCTGGTTTGAGCCCCCGGCTCCCCATCTGCAGGGGGGTCGATTCACAAGCATATCTGTGACCTTGGGAGGACTACTGCAGTTTCCAGTGGAGGAAAGAACCTCTTAACAGTGTGAAATTATACCCCTGTTATCTCATAATTTTGTAAATCAATATTAAATCACTAATAAAAAGAAAAAATACACTTTCAGGTAGAGAAAATAAGTAGAGTTAGGGAGGGACACTACATAATGGTCAAATGATCAGTCCAACAAGAATATATAACCATTATAAATATATATGCTCCAAATTTAGATACATCCAAATATATAAACAAGTGCTCACTGAACTTAAAGGAGATATTGACAGCAACACAAGAATAGTAGGAGATCTTAACACACCACTCACAGCAAGAGACAGATTATCCAGACAAAAAAAACCAACAGGGAAATAGCTGTCTTAAATGAAACAATGGGTGAGATGGACCTAACAAATATATACAGAACTTTCCAGCCCCAAAGAAATGAATATGCATACTTCTCAAGGGTTGACTATATACTGGGTTACAAAGACAGCCTACACAAATTTGTGAATATTTTTTATAAATAAAAATTATATATAAAATTGTGAATATTAAAATCATAAAATGTATTTTCTCAGAGCATGATGATATAATGCTAGAAATCAACCACACACTCAAAAATGAAACTCTCCCAAAGTCTGGAGACTAAACAACATGCTTCTGATTAACAAATGGGTCATTGAAGAAATCAAAAAAGAAATTAAGAATTACCTAAATATCAATGAAAACAAAGAAACCAGTTATCAGACCCTATGGGGTACAGCAAAGATGGACCAAATGAAAGGGAACTGAAGGAAGTAATTACAATAACAATTCAACTCAAAAAGATACAATAAATCTAAAAGGGCCTTTTCAATGAAAACTATTAGACATTGTTAAAAGAAATAGAGAATAGGGGGTCCGGTGGTAGCACAATGGGTTAAGTACACATGGCACGAAGCGCAAGAACTGGTATAAGGATCACCGTTCGAGCCCTGGGCTCCCCACCTGCAGGGGGGTCGCTTCACAAGTGGTGAAGCAGGTCTGTAGGTGTCTATCTTTCTCTCCCCCTCTCTGTCTTCCCCTCCTCTCTCCATTTCTCTCTGTCCTATCCAACAAAAACTACATTAATAACAACAATAATGATAAAACAACAAGGGCAACAAAAAGGGGAAAGAGATAGCCATCAGGAGTAATGGATTTCTGCTGCAGGCACTGAGCTCCAGCAATAACGCTGGAGGGGAAAAAAAAAAGAAGAAGCAATAGAGAATGACACAGAGAAATGCAAGAAAACCTCCTACTCATGTATTGGGACAATAAATACCATTATAATGTCGTCCTGCCAAAAACAATCTATAGATTCAATGCAGTCCCTATTAAAATCTCAATGACATTTTTTAAGGAAACTGAACAATTTATCCAAAAATTTGTGTGAAACTATAAAAAACAAATTAAAAAATTACTAACAGGAGCCCTCCTGAGGAAAAGAAAGAAAACTGGAGGCATCACAATTCCCAACTTTATACTACAAAGCAATAGTAGTTAAAAACAGTGTGGTACTGGAGCAAAAATGGACATATAAACCAAAGGAACAGGATAGAGAGCCCAGAACTAAACCCACACATTTATAGGAAGATTATCTATGATAAAGGGCCCCAAACTGCCCAATTAACTGTCTCATTAACTAATGGTGCTGGGATAACTGGACAGCCACATGTAGAAAAATGAAACTAGACCATCACTTAATACCATGCACCAAAATTAGCTGAAAATAGATCCAGGATATGGATATTAGACCTGAAACAATAAAATACATAGAAGAATACATCAGTGAAACATTTCAGGACCTTAACATTAAAGACATATTAGAGACTCCATCCAAGGGGCAAGGGGAACAAAACCAAAAATGAACAAGTGGGATTATATCAAATTGAAAAGCTTCTACATAGCAAAAGAAAATTCCATAAGGATAAACAAGAAATCCAGCAAAAGGGAAAAAGATACTTGCACACTGTACTTCAGGCAAACAGTTGATACCAAGCATCTATGAAGAACTCATACAGCTTAACAAAAAGAAAAAGAACAACTCAATAAAAAAAAGTGGGCAGAAAATATGAATAGACATTTGTCTAAAGAAAAGATACACATGGCCACAGACATATGCGGAAATGCTCGGATTCACTCATCATTAGAGAAATGCAAATTAAAACCACATTGAGTTTCAGTCTCACACCTGTGAGAATGGGCTTCATCAACAAAACAGAGAAGGTAAGTGTTGGAGAGGATGTGGAGAGAGAAGAACCTTACTACAATGCTGGTGGGAGTGCAAACTGGTGCATAATGGAGAATCCTTAAACAAATAGGAATGGAAATACCTTATGATCCAGCAATCGCACTCCTAGGCATTTATCCAAGAGATATAATAACACAATTTGAAGGGATATATGCAGCCCTGTGTTCGTAGTGGCATTATTCACAATAACCAAAATTTGCAAACAACCAAAATGTCCTTGACAGATGAGTGGATAAAAAAAAGTTATGGGACATACACTCAATGGAATATTACTCAGCAATAAAAAGATAATATTGTGTCCTTTGGGATAAAATGGATGGGATTGGAGATTATGCTTATTGAAGTAAGGAGATAAAGGACAACCACAGAATGATTTCACTCTTATGTGGAATATCAAAAATTAAAAACACAAATATGAAAAAAAAGTCAATCTATATCTAAGACTGTGGGAGAACTATAGTGGTTATCTAAGGGAGTAGGGGTGAGGACACAGACTTTTGGTGGCGCGAGTGGTGAGAAACTATACAACTATACTCCTAATGAAAAAAGTAAAAAAAAAAAAAAGACAGAAAACTGAAAAATCTTAAAAACAAACAAAATGCAAAATTCTAGATTCATAAAAATAAAGAGGAAAACAACCTTCAAAATCCTATGCAGCATTACAGCCATTCATGATCCAAAAATAATAGATATCGAGAAGGAGGTGGGTAAGAAAAGTGGAAGTGTTCAGAATAGCTTTTGTTCTCCCTATCAAACAAATTATATTAGCCACTGAAAAATCTTCTACTTCCAAGAGATAAGGACAAATTTTCTCAAGTAATTGTTTGAAGCGGAAAATGCAAGCTAAAATATTGGAACTGGAAGAGCCAAATCACTTCTACAGTCTCAATTCTACTTCTAAAAATATGCAAAAGGCGTTTCCAAGTAGTGTACAGACTTCAGACTGTGAGATGGCTTCCATGAAATTACATTACCATGATCAACTGATCTTCAAGACCAAGAGTTGAAAAAGTGTCTACTTCAGTCAATTGTGATTAGAGAAAGCTTAACCTTGGAGTTTAAAAAACATCCTCATCAGTCAGAGACTACTGGCAGAGTTAGAAAGAAAGAAAAAAAAAAAAAGAAGGCTTTGCTATTCTTCCAACTTCAGTTGAAGGTGAATGATAATTTAGTATTCTTGTGCAGGATAGTGACCATGGGAACAAACTAGAGCTGAGACTGTTGTTTTACTCCGTAGAAGCTTTCAACTAGGGTTGGGAAAACAGCATAATGGTTATACAAAAGACTTTCATGCCTGAGGCTCCCAAATCCCAGGTTAAATCCCCAACACCTCCATAAACCAGAGCTGAGCAGTGTGCTCTGGTTGCTCTCTGGGTGTATCTTTCTCTGTGTGTCTGTCATTAATTTTAATTTTACTTATTTTTGAGAGAGATGCAGAAAGAGAGAGAGAAACACCAGAGCACTGCTCAGCTCTGGCTTATGGTGGTGTGGGGGATTGAACCTGGGGCTCAGAAGCCTCAGGCATGAGAGTCTGTTTGCATAATGATTATGCTGTCTCCCCTGCCCTGTGTGTTTATTGTTAAAAATAAATTAATTAAAAAAACTTTGTAAATAATCCATAGCACACTCTCTTTATTAAGAGACCCGTAGAAATTGATAAGGATGTGGGAAATAGAGAGGGAAGAGAAAGAGAGACAACTGGCAGCATTGATTCACTGCTTATGTAGTTTCTCCCTGCAGGTGGGGACCAGGGGTTTGAACCTGGGTCCTTGCAGATTGTAATGTATGTACACAACTACATGTGCCTGTGCCTTGCCAATCCCTAAAAGTTTTTAATAACAATGTAAACGTTTTGAGGACTGGTGAAATACCTCAAGTAATGCTCTGCTTTGCCATGTGCACAACCCAGGTTTAAGCCCAACCTCCATCACACTGAAGGAAGCATCAGTGTTGTGGTCTTTTTCACTCTCTTACTACTTGTCTATAAGTAAGTAAACAAGCACACATGTTGATAACATGTCAGGTTTAAAAAATATTTATTTTCTATTGAAAAAAGAGAGCGAGAGAACGAGAACTAGAGCATCACTCTGACACATGCAGTTCTGGGAATAGAACTCAGGACCTCATGCTTTTTAATCTAACACTATCCACATCACCTCCTGGGCTTCATGTTTATTTGTATCCCAGAAGTCCATCTTATGATTATACTATTTAACTTGTGTTTTGCCTTTGTCAAAATATTTAAGTAGCTGAGGATATAGTCCAACTGGTAGATCACAGGATTTGCATGCTTGAGGTTCTTGGTTCAACCCCTAGTGCTGCATATATTGGAATGGTGCTCTGCTCATCTATCTCTTCTCCCCTCCCCTTCCCTCCCTTCCCCTCCCTCCTTTCCCACCTCTCCATTTCTTTCTCTCCCTGTCTCTCTCAACTCTACATCTCATATGAAATAAATATTTCAAAAACAAAAGAAAACATTTAATGTTTGATCACTAAGCAGTTGGTCAATTTGTACATACGTAACACTTTAAAATATTTTAATTTTAATTAATTAATTGGTTACTTTATTTATTAGATAGAGACAGACAAAAGTTGAAAAGGGAGGGGGAAACAGGGAAGGAAAGAGAGAAATACCTGTAGCTCTGTTTTACCACTTCTAAAGCTTTTCCCAGCAGGTGAGGACCAGGGACTTGGACCTGGGTCCTTGTGCACTGTAATGTGTGCACTTTACCAGGTGCGTCACCAGCTGGCCCTCTTAAATATTTTATTTATTTAGGATAGAGACAGAGAGAAATTGAGAAGGAAGGAGGAAACAGAGAAAGAGAGAGAGGGAGAGAGAGAGAGAGAGACTTGCAGCACTGCCCCACTGCTTGTGAAGCTTCTTCTCTTGTAGGTAGGTACTGGGGAGTTGAATCTGTTTCCTTGCACATTGTACCATGTTCACTTACCAGGCCCACCAACACCTGGCCCCTTGAAGCAAGGACTATTCTGATTTTGGGTTTCCCATTTTAGGGAGAAGGAATGAAAATTAGATTAAGCAGGTGTTTTGTTGCTTTTAAGTTTGAGTGTTAAGGAGATGGTCCCAGGACTGAAGAGCTGTAGTTGGGAAGTACTGCAGATACAGACTTTCCACAGCTGGCCCAGCCACACCACCCGCCAGCATCACTGAACCACCAGGAAAACAAACTCACATTCCCAGAGTCCTTTGCAGCTGGGATCTTGGTATAGTCCAGACTGAACTCATATGAAAAACTGACTTGGAGTAAAGACTATGGATGGAGAAAGGCCAGCTATGAATCAGCTCCTGGTTGGCTTGGATGATGATGGAGGTGGCACAGCCAGACAGCAGCTGTGCTTATGACTTCCAGAGTCTGTAGCGTCCTAGCAATGCCTGTGTCTTAGAAAAGCAGCTCTGTGATTAATGTGGGTTAACTTGCGAGTCTGGATTTTGATTTTCTTTAAACCCTTGAAACATTTATATTTTAGCTAAAAAGAATTCTGTTGTTAATAATTTGGGGAGTTGACAATTCAATTTTTGTCTTCTAATACACTAAGCTCTTTACCTACATTATGTAATTTAATTTTCACATGACCAAGAGGTAAGTACTATTACTTCTGCCTAACAGAGGAGAAACTATTGGGAGTGTCAGAAAAGTCATGATGTACTTTTCTATGTTTTTCTAAGCAAAAATGTGTCGTGATTTTTTCCGACAACCCAACTTTTCAGTCTTTCCTGAAGGTAGAAAGGAGATTTGGGCAGGAGTTGGTGATGGTGGTGAGGCCACACACTATTTTCTTATAGAAAATTGCAAGACTAGTCCAATTAATTCACATGGATTCTCCATTAAGAATTCTCAATTGTTAAAATACTTTACCACATTTGCTTTATCCTCAGTCTTTCTCTAAACACACACAGGGCAGGGGTAGATAGCATAGTGGTTATGCAAACACTCTCATGCCTGAGAATCCAAAGTCCCAGATTCAATCCCCTAGACCAACACAAATCAGAGTTGAGCAGTGCTCTGGTAATAAATAAACACACACACATACACACACACACACACACACACACACACACACACACACACAGAGTAATTTAAGAGAAGATTGTAGACATGATGCCCCCCGTTGGTGGTTTCTTTTTGTTGTTGTTGTTGTTATTGTTTTGTTTTGTTTTGCTTGCCTCCAAGGTTATTGCTGGGGCTCGGTGCCTGCACCAATCCACTGTTCCTGGAGGCCATCTTTTTTCCATTGTTGTTGCTGTTGGTTAGGACAGAGGGAAAATTGAGAGAGGAGGGGAAGACAGAGAGGGGGAGAGAAAAAGATATCTGCAAACCTGCTTCACTGCTTGTGAAGTGATCCTCCTGGTGGGAAGCCGAGGGCTCGAATTAGGATCTCTACAGCAGTCCTGCACTTTGCACTATGTGCATTTAGTTTTTTTTCTTTTTTCTTTCTACCAGTCCACTGCTCAGCTTTGGTTTATGATGGTGCCAGGGACCTGGGAACCTGGGGCTTTGGAGCCTCAGGAATGAAAGTCTCTTGGCATAATCATTATGCTACCTACCCCCCACCCCCAGTGGGTAATTTTTAAGAACAAAGACATTGATTATGTAACTACACTACCAAGAAGACAATCAAGAACTTACCAATACTATACTAGCCTCTAGATTATAGAATTTATATTTTGTCTACTTTCAATTAATCCCCTTTATAGCATAAAATAGTAACATTTCCTTCTAGTCCAGGATAGAATTCAGACTCACAAGGTACATTTAGTTGCCAAACCAATTTAGTCTCCCTTAACTGCAACAATTCCTCAGTCTGTTTATATGTCATAACATGTTTTTGAAGTCAGTTATTTTTTAAACATTCCTCAATCTGGATTTATCTGATTGTTTCTGGAAAGGGCAGCTTTAAATAAAAATTACATGTATATTGCAAAAATTCAAATAGAGAAGTATGCAAAATAGAAAGCAAGACTTGCCTTTTACAGTGGACATTAATTTGACTTTTAGAATTTTTTTGATGCTGCTTGGAAATAATTTCAGGGTTATGCAAAAAGAATTATATGCCTGAGGCTCTCAAGTCCCAGGTTCAATCTCTAGCACCACCATACACCAGGGCTGTGCAGTGCTTTGGTGAAAAAAAAAAGAAAGAAAGAAAGAAAAAGAAATGTTATTTCAATGTGTTGTTAAATTTAAGAGCATTTTTCCTATGTGGTTTACATAATGTAATTTACTTAAAATTAGTAATAATTCTTTAATATTATCTAACATGTAGTTCACATTCAGTTTTCCTTAGTTGTCATAGACAACTTAACAGCTTATGTCCTTAACAGCTAATTTTTTCAAAGCAAGATTCAATTCAGAATCAGAATCATGGTTGCTATGGCCTTTAGCTCTTTTTATCCCAAAATGTCCATAAAGTTGAATAATAAGAAACAATACAGAAGGCAAGTATCAGTCTCTAAGGTTGGCCTTGGGACTTGGCCAAGAAATGTTTGAATGACATTCCAAGGACACTGAGGTCATTCCCATGTGAGCAGTGAGAGCCCTCACCACTGTAGACCAGCAGCACATAAGACCCAGAACCCTGGTCTTCAGGTAGGTCACGCTCTAACCAAGGCACACTAGCTCTCAATGCTTTGGTTTTCCTTTATACAGTCCAAATAAGATAGGGATTGTTTTTAAGTAACCCAAGTTGGTTCTAATTTGCTTTAATGCCTTCATAAAACTAATAGAACATTATAATGTGATGTGCAACTGGGCTTTGGGGAACTGACTCATCCTACCCAAAATTCACCTGCTGTCTTATAAACTCAAAATTCATTGTATCAATATGCAGTGGAAAATGGCTGCAGGGCAGCAGATGTTCCCTCAGGAAGCACCAAGCTGGTACAGTGGCCTAAACTATAAATTAAGAAGAAGGAGAAACTAATATTAATCAAGCATATGATATGTTTCAAGTACCATATGTATCACATATAAATATAAAATCACAACTGTGATGAACGCCTTGAAGAGAGATATACTGTAACACTTAGTCAGAGGAATTAGGGACATAAAGGAGATCAAGGAAGATGAACCTAAAGAAAGGATTTTAAAAAGTCATAGATGTTAGAGGTTGAGTGATGGCACACCCAGTAGAGTGCACACATTAAAGTATGCAAGGACCTGCGTTCAAGCCCCTGGTCCTCACATGCAGGGGGTAAACTTAATGAGCAGTGAAGTAGTGCTACAGGCTTTTCTTTCTATCTGTCTATTTCTCCCATCCCCTTCAATTTCTCTGTCTTTATCAGGAAGAAAGAAAGAGAGAGAGAGAGAGGGAGAGAGGGAGAAAAGGACAGACATAAGCAATGGATTTGTTTGCAGGTGCTGAGCCCCAGCTGGTGGTGATAGGAGAGGAGGGAAGACAGAGAGAAGGAGAGAAGTACAAGTATTCATAAAAGGAAGAAGAAAATAGATGCCAGGTACAGAAGCCAGACATCTTCATGAAAGTGAAAGGCCCTTGTGCATTTGGTTGGGGCCACAGTTAATGCAGATAAAGTTGGAGAAACTCAGGGGTAATATGGATGAGGGCTCCTAGCTGAAATTCAGCTTTGTATCTTTCTCACATGAGTAATGAGAAGGTATTAAGGTTTGCTCTAAAAAAGAAGTGATATGAATAGATTTACATGTTTGAAAAAGATCACTCTGGGGCTGGGGAGACAGCATAATGATTATGTAAAGAGCTTTTATGCCTGAGATTCTGAGGTTTAAGTTCGATATCTAGCACCCACCATAAACCTAATCAGAGTACAGAGTAGTGCTCTCAGTGCAATTTTCTCCCTCTCTCTCTCTCTCTCTCTCTCTCTCTCCCTCTTGTGAAGCGACCCCCTGCAGGTGGGGAGCCAGGGACTTGAACCAGGATCCTTACTCTAGTTGGTGAACTTAGTGCCATGTGCACTTAACCTGCTGCACTACCATCCAGACCCCGTAACACTTATTTCTTTCCTTTTTTTAAAAAAAAATTATTAATTCCCTTTTGTTGCTTTTGTTTTTTATTGTTTAGTTATTATTGTTGTTGTTGTCATCATTGTTGGATAGGACAGAGAGAAATGGAGAGAGGAGGGAAAGACAGAGAGGGAGAGAGAAAGATAAGACACCTGCAGACCTGCTTCACCACCTGTGAAGCAACTCCCCTGCAGGTGGGGAACCAGGGGCTCGAACTGGGATCCTTAGGCCAGTACTTAGGCTTTGCTACCGCCCAACTCCTACAATACTTATTTCTACCCGGGTCTGACAGATATTGCTCTTTCATAAATAGTCTTTTATTTATTTATTTTTTGGTAGAGGTTTGTTTTTCTGACTATGAAAATTAGATATACCTTAAGAGGTGGAGAATGAAAATGCTTCTTTCAGAAGGCTTATCAAGGGGAACACTGTACGTGTTTGAACTAGAAACATGGGAAGCCATTTGTGTGACTCGTGCCTGGGATGTTCAGTGTGTAACTGAGTTTGCATTTCAAAATCATCCCAATGGCAGAACTGAATCTTGTATACTTCTGTCATTCTGTGCCGAGGAGAAGAGAGAGAGGAGGTCCGGAGCTAAGAGGGAACACAAATCTTTATTTGCGCTGGCACTTCAGAGTTGGGTGCGAGAGAAGCAGGAAAGGTCACTGCTTGAGGCGGCCATTTTCGCTACCTCCACGTGGCCCAACCTGCTTCTCTCGCACCCAACTCTGAGGTGCCAGCGCAAATAAAGATTTGTGTTCCCTCTTTGCTCCGGACCTCCCCTCTCCCTTCTCCATTGCGCAGAATGACATACTTCAAAGGGGAGACTCTGAGGCTGGCAGACAGATGAGGACTCCTAAAAGAAGGCCCAGAAGCCAGTGACAGTGGAGCTGGGATAGGGAAGGGTGTGAGGAGGGAAGCCTCTGAGAGGGATTTTGGAAGCAAGCACAGCATTTCCTAGAGTCCATAAGATCCATTCTTTGGGGGTCAGTTCTGTCTCAGCATACATATTTAACCTCTTATTAGAGAGTTTGTGAGTTGATGAGTTCTGGCCTTTCTCCCAGGAAGGCAGCTGTTATAGCTTTCATGCCCTGTTTCAACACAGTGATGAGAAGCTAGGGAAGCCAACTTCTGATGGCAAGAGTGGAAGAAGGCCAGGGAAGGCTGCCACTGAGGGATAAGAAAGCATGCCAGAAGACTTACTTGCTCTAGGTACCTACCCTTCTTTCGAAATCTGTGTGAGAAAAGTGAAGAGGTGGAAGGGGTGAATTAAATGTGAGACTGAACCAGGGTCCTTGCACTTGGTAATGTGTGCACTGTACCTAGTGAACCACCTCCCAGCCCCACAGTTATCTTTTTAATCTTATCATTCACTATGATCCTGACCTCAGAGTGTGATTAACTGCTTTCATTTCCACAAATTAACAGTTTTCCCATGCCTCTATGCTTTTTTCAAAAATGAAGTTCCTCTTTTTTAATTAATCAAGTTGGATGCTGGGAGGAAAAATCAACAGCACAAGATGGTGGTTGAGACCATGCTTAGGGAGTGAATCCAACAGACTGGTTCCAAATGTGCACATGTCATCATTAAAAGCTTCCTTTGGATAACCTAGTTATGTTCTGACTCCTATTTTATCTGTCTTGTGTGAAATGCATAAGGTTCCTTTTTTCGATTGCATGTTTATTCATGAATAGTAGCAGTTTGAAAAAGTTCTTCACATCTGAGAAAATTATGTTTGTTTATGAACACATAAATATCCTAAGGTTTGGGGTGTGTGTGTGTCAGGAGAAGTAAGTGGAACAGAAGAAACTGAATCCTCATAAGGCTGTAGACAATTTTTTTAGCAGTTGAAGAGCAAGGCTTGAATTTTAATGTTACAGTCAGCACGAAGTGAATGGCTTAGATGCCAGCCACAAGATCAATGTACTCATAACTTTCCTCTATTGCCTCATTGAAAGTAAAGCCTAACATGGATTATGGAAATACTCAAACAAATATCTTCTGCTTTGCATTTTGCCTAACATGCTGTGAAATTGTAGTGGGATATGACTGCCTATGCATTATACAAATTATACAATTAACAGAAAGAATTTAATGTGTAGTATGGGGCTTTCATGTGATCAAAATGTAAGTTTATCAACACAAAGGAGGGTGAAAAGACTATTGTTATTGAAGATCCCAATAAAAGAAATTAAGGGGGGGTCGGGCGATGGCACATGTGGTGCAAAGCGCAAGGACCAGCGTAAGAATCCCGGTTGGAGCTCCTGGCTCCCCACCTGCAGGGGAGTCGCTTCACAGGTGGTGAAGCAGGTCTGCAGGTGTCTATCTTTCTCTCCCCCTCTCTGTCTTCCCCGCCTCTCTCCATTTCTCTCTGTCCTATCCAACAATGAACAACATCAACAATGGCAATAATAATAACCACAATGAGGCTACAACAACAAGGGCAACAAAAGGGGGGAAAAATGGCCTCCAGGAGCGGTGGATTCATGGTGCAGGCACCGAGCCCAGCAATAACCCTGGAGAAAAAAAAAAAGAAACTAAAGGGGGCTGGGTGGTGATGCACCTGGTTAAGTACATGTATTACCATGCACAAGAACCTGGGTTCAAACCTCCAGCTCCCACCTGTGAGGGGGAAGCTTCATGAGTGGTAAAGGAGGCCAGAAGGTGTCTCTCTAGCTCTCCTCTATACCTCCCCCTCCCGCTCAATTTCTCTCTGTTCTAACAAATAAAATGAATAAAGTTGAAATAATAATTTTAAAAATATTTATTTATTGCCTTTTGTTGCCCATGTTGTTTTATTGTTGTAGTAATAATAAATTTTTAAAAATAAAAATTAAGGGGCCAGGCAGTAGCGCAGCTACTGTCTTCCTCTCTTCTCTTAATTTTTCTCTGTCCTGTCCAATAACAACAACAGCAATAACAACAAGGGCAACAAAAATGAAAAAAAAAAAGGCCCCCAGGAGCAGTGGATTCGTAGTGTAGGCACCAAGCCCCAGCAAAACCCCTGGAGGCAAAAATAAATAAATAAATAAATAAATAATTAAGAGGCAGGGAGGAAAAAGAATCCAGAATGAGTTAGACATAGAAATGGGTAAGTATCTTTTTTTTTTTTTTTTGCCTCCTGGTTATCACTGGGGCTCGGTGCCTGCACTATAAATCTACTGCTCCTGTGGCCATTTTTTTTCTTTGATATATATTTTTTGATAGGACAGAGAGAAATTTAGAGGGGAGGGGAAGATAGGGAGAGAGAAAGATAGACACCTTCAGACTTACTTTACCGCTTGTGAATCGACCCCCCCTGCAGGTGTGAGCCGGGTACTTGATCCTTGCATGGGTCATTCACTTGGTCCTATGTGTGGTGCACCACCACCAGACACCAGATGGATTAATATCTGGTCCAAGATTTAAAGGAGATGGAGAATGACTGGGAAATAGATCAAAGAAGGAATCCAATCTGTTACTGTTTTTACACAATTTTTCTGAAACGAACAGAAAACATTACCATGGTCCACACTGGTCTCATAACCTTTCACAAGGTTTCCCAGGGTTCTTGTTTTTCTCTGTTCTGGACCACTGTTTATACCCCAACACACTTAAGCAAAGAGGCACAGCTTACTGGGCATTCTGAAGGGCAGAGGGAGTAAAGAAAATATGATTCCAGGGCCAGGCAGTAGCTTAGCAGATTAAGCACACATTTAGCCCAAGGACTGGTGCAAGGATCCAGGCCCAAGCACCAACCACTTGTGTGTGGGGGGGTGTCTCTTCACAAGCAGTGCAGACTTGCAGGTGTCTATCTTTCTCCCCCATTGCTGTCTTCCCTTCCTCTCTCAATTTGTCTATGTTCTATCCAACAGCAGTGGCAACAATAACAACAACAAGGGCAATAAAAAATGGGAAAAATGGCCTCCAGGAGCAGTGGGTTCATAGTGCAGGCACCAAGTGCCAGTGATATCTCTGGAGGCAAAAAAAAAAAAAGAAAAGAAAAGAAAAGAAAATATGACTCACAGCTTCCCCTTCTCCGTCCTTAGATGGTGTTGGAACAGTGAGAACTACAGGCCGCCAGGCCTAGGCATAGCCTTTAAGGCAGGAACTAACAGATCTTTCTGGACTGGCTTCCTGGAGCCTGTTGAGGGGAAGGAAGCCCAGTGTCTAAGGATTCCATTTGTGAGGAGGATGAATAGTGACCTGGTCCTGGGTCTCTCCACCTCATGGCTCCCTTTAGTCACATGAAGGGAAGCAGAAAAGAATCCACTTGTGCCAGGGGTCTGGACAGAGACAGGTGACAGGACTGAGTTGAAGAGTGAATGTTTTTTGGGGGTTGGGTAGTAGCACAATGGGTTAAGCGCACATGGCACAAAGCCCAAGGACCAGCACAAGGACCCCGGTTTGAGCCCCTAGCTCCCCACCTGCAGGGGGTGGGAATCACTTCACAAGTGGTGAAGCAGGTCTGCAGGTGCCTATCTTTCTCTCTCCCTGTCTCCCCTCCTCTCTCGATTTCTCTCTGTCCTATCCAACAACAACATCAATGGCAACAATAAGGGCAACAAAATGGGAAAAAATGGCCTCCAGAAGCAGTGGATTCATAGTGTAGGCACCAAGCTCCAGCAATGACCCTGGAGGCAATATATATATGGAGAGAGAGACTGTGTGAATGTTTGGGGGCCAGGAGATAGCTCACTCAGTAGAGTGCACACTTTACCATGCACAAGGACCTGGGTTCAAGCCCCCAACCACCACATTGTACTATGTATGTTTAACTGAGTGTGCCATCGCCCACTCCCCAACTCTTCCCCCTCTTACTAGGAAGTTTTCTTTTTTTTGTTTTGTTTTGTTAATTTCTTTACTGGGGGATTAGTGGTTTACAGTCAACAGTAAAATACAATAATTTGTACGTACATAACATTTCCTAGTTTTCCACATAACAATAAACCCCCACTAGGTCCCCCTATGCCATAATGTTCCAGAAAGTTTTCAAGTTCCCTTAGAGATGTGCCAAGTCCAGCAAGACTCTGCTTGGGCTGTAAATGGATCTATGTAGAAGAAAGTCTAGAAACAGCACACTCCCTTTTCTTTTTTTTTTTTTTTAATTTTATTTATTCCCTTTTGTTGCCCTTGTTGTTGTTTTTATTGTTGTAGTTATTATTGTTGTTGTCATTGTTGGATAGGACAGAGAGAAATGGAGAGAGGAGGGGAAGACAGAGAAGAGGAGAGAAAGATAGACACCTGCAGACCTGCTTCACCGCCTGTGAAGCGACTCCCCTGCAGGTGGGGAGCCGGGGTTCGAACCAGGATCCTTATGCCGGTCCTTGTGCTTTGCGCCACCTGCGCTTAACCCTCTGCGCTACAGCCCGACTCCCCACACTCCCTTTTCTTTCCTTCATATGCCCAGCCCTCAGCCCCAAGTCTGCAGCCTTTCAGCAGCCACTCATCCAGTCCCTTCTATTGCTGAGACAAAACAAACTAGATTTTAGGATGTCTATGGCTAAGAGGAAAACTTAAAATGTACTCAAAAGTGCACACTTTTTTGTGAGCAGCTGCAATAAACGGGTAACAATAAAATCACATATCAGAGGACTCTTCACTTTTCACAGAATAAGAGCTGGTTTCTAACTAGAAGAGAACAGGCTACCTTTAATTAGGAAGACTAAATATCTTCTCTCAGTAGTGCAGTAGTGCCTGAATGAGGGATCAAAGGGCTACTGGCAAATAAATCAAATTCTGTTTTTCTTCCCTTTGGAGCATCTGAACATAATATCTGGAACATAACCGGTACCAATATAAGCAGTATCTTAGAGAAGTTATCATTAATTGTTGAAGGATCTGACTGGTACAGCCCAGGGGGGAGGCAGATCAGAGACAGGAGTCTCTGGGGCCAGCTAAGTCCCATTAGGAAGATTGTTTAAGCTGTGCAGATCTGGACTGCACTTCAAGGTCCAGAGGGAGACAGTTGAGGAGGTCAGACAAGGCCATAGAGAGGACAAGTTTTGTATACTCTAATTTCAACTATTTCTTATTGGATTATCACAGTGGCTCAGCAAGAAAGGGGATCTGTTATTACTTCTATTTTAAAAATATAGCTGGAGCTGGGGAGATAGCACAATGGTTATGCAAAAGGACTTTCGTGTCGAGGCTCTCAGGACCCCAAATTCAATCCACAGCACCACTATAAGGCAGAGCTCAGCAGTGCTCTGGGGTCTCTCTCCCCATGTATAAACGTGTGTGTGTGTGTGTATTTTTCTCTGAATCTCTCTACTAAAATAAAATAAAACATTTTCAAAAATACATCTGTATTTTATTTGTTTTGCTTTCTTCATTATATAATGAAATATAAACTGTCCGTATGAACTGTGACAGAGGGAAATGCCAGCCAAAAGGGAAGGGAAAAGAAGAGAGCTTTTCTTGTCTTTTGTGTGTACAAGTGACAATAATGTGCAGAAAAGGTACTAACTTAGCTTGTTTGTCCACTGACTGCCACCAATGTGTTATTCTTGTGCTGTTTGTCTTCCCTCGGATGAACCTTGACTCTGCACCAGCTACTTAGAATCACACACTATATCAAGCTCTGCTCTATCGACTGTCTACATGGTGAAGTTGTAGTGCACAGTGGTATTAATAGCCATATAAATGTTTAGAAGAGCTCACATATTCACAAGTAACAATAGCACTACAGGAGTATAGTTTCACAAAGCCTAACTGAAACTAGATGCTGATTAGATAAGTAAGTGTGAAAAGATAACCAGCATAGAGAGGACAAGCTGCCTTAGTAAATGGTGTAGCATGGAATACTAATTCAGTTCTGTTAAAAGGAGAGTATTTGAAACATCTTGCTTGAAGGTTAGTTCATTCATGGCACTTTCTTTCAGAACATCATCAATTCACAGTTCACAAACAGACTGCCTTGAAATCTCAGTGTGCTGACTTCATGGGGGCACAATGAACCTTCTCCAGAGCTCTTTATTTGTGGTGTTCTCCAACCACACTGCAGGCGAAGGTACCGTAGTTTTGCCTTCTGTTCTGCAGGTGGTGAGGAGGAGGATTCTGTGAACAAATTGAATTATTTACTAGCCCAGGTCACAGACTGCTTAATAACTTATCTGATTTATCTGGGAGATATCTGCCAATAAATACAAATTAAGTTGAAGACCAAAAGACATTAAAGAAATCATTTCTATCCGCAGTCATGATTGTTTTTTATCACTTAACATGCTGTGAAAGTCTTTGTGTGCCAGAACTTGTTTTGAAAACTGAGGGAACTACTGAAGATTCTAGAGTGTTGTGGGTCATTTCCTATTTAAATTGAAAAGAATGTGAAGGACGAATTACTGGCAGTTACTCTGTTGGCTTTCATTCCCTCACCTGGGATCCTGAGATAAGCAGAGGCCACCTGAGATACCTTATTCACATCCTTCCTCTTTTTTTTGCCTCCAGGGTTATCGCTGGGGCTCTGTGCCTGCACTATGCATCCATTGCTCCTGGCGGCAATCTTTTTTTTCCCCTTTTATTTTCCCCATTGTTGTTGGTGTTATTGTTGTTGTTGGATAGGACAGAGAGAAATTGCACCAAAAGAGAAGACAGAGAGAAGGGGAGAATAGAGAGGGGGAGAGAAAGACACCTGCAGACCTGCTTCACCACTTGCGCAGCGACTCCCCTGCAGGTGTGGAACCAGGGGCTCAAACTGGGATCATTGCTCTGGTCCTTGCACTTTGTACCAAGTGCATTTAACCAGGTTCACTACCACCCAGCCCCCTCCTCCTCACTTCTAATGCCTGTTACAATGGTTCCTGCTCTCTAGTAGTTGTCCAGACTAGCCTACAACTTTCCCTGGAAAAGGTCTCCAGACCACTTTTATTTATTTATTTATTTATTTATTTATTTATTTTAATTTTTAGAAAGATTTATTTATTCCCCTTTGTTGCCCTTGTTTTAGTGTTGTAATTATTATTGTGTTATTGATGACACTGTCAAATAGGACAGAGAGAAATGGAGAGAGGAGGGGAAGACAGAGAGGGGGAGAGAAAGACACCTGCAGACTTGCTTCACTGCCTGTGAAGCAACTCCCCTACAGGTGGGGAGCCAAGGGCTTAAACCAGGATCCTTATGCTGGTCCTTGTGCTTTGTGCCACATGCGCTTAACCCACTGCACTACCACCTGACTCTCTCCAGACCACTTTAAATAATAAAGTTGTTGGGGGGTACAATGACTATGACTGGAAACCCAGATTTTGGGAGTCAGTCAATGTCCATGCCGTTTGACTTGAGTGTTCAGCTTGATCCTTGCTTTGATCATCTGCAAGTAGATGCCTGCTCAGCTCAGAAAGATTGTTTCCCTTCTCCTGAGGCTTGCTACCTGTTTCACATATCTAAAAAGTAGATTGTAAGTGGTTGTATCTGTATCACAGCATCCAGAGTCTTTAGGATAATATTGATAATCCTAATCCTGTAGGATTCTTTCCTTTAGGAAACTTTCATTGGAATTGGGAAGAACTGGGCCATACTTATTAGGTGACTGGAACTGCAAAAGTTCTTTTAATTGCATTGATATTCTCTCTTCTGTAACTACTAATGATGGCCTCTATTTTCTAACTTTATTTGTATTGCTTTCTTTGAATGAAAATGATTGCTTGTTTTTAATTTGTTTTGGTTATTATTATTTTTTGCAATGAAAAATTTTCAGATTTACTCTCTTAGCAACTTTTAACTATACACAATAACTATAGTAACTATGCTATGCATCACATTCCCAGAAATCTAAGCTGTACTCTGGTCTCTGTTTTGTTGTTGTTGTTGTTGTTGTTGTTTAACTAGAGCAATGCCCACCTCTGGCTTATGGTGGTGCAGGGGACTGAACCTGGGACTTTGAACCATCAGACATGAGAGTTTCTTTGCATAACCATTGTGCTATCTACCCCTGTCCTCTGCTGTAGTTTTTAACCAGAGCATTGCTCACTTCTGCCTTGTGGTGGGACTGGGAATTTAGTCTAGGATATCAGACCCTCAGACATGAAAGTCTTTTGTATAACTACTTTACTATATCCCCACAAGTTTCATATTTTTGCTCAGATAACAAGTAAGTTTTTGATATCTGTGCAGAATCCTAATATAATATGTCAGTAATTGAATATGAGGAGCACACTATATATTTCAGCATGGTAAACTATATTTATAAAAATCTTCTTTAGGAATAGACAAATTACCATAGTGGAATAACCAAAATCCATAATGCAGGTAACACTTTAGGGACATGGTCCAGTTTAAAGAAAATGGCATTGTGAAATATTGAAAGGAAGAGGAAACCTAGAGATGTAAAAACTGCACCAACCAACGGAAATAATAATTGAAAAAAAAGATATTAGAAAAAATATATATATATCTCAATTATAAGTGGGACCTAGTAATTAGGGACGGGGAGGGAGAAAATGGAAGTAAAAAGTTAACTGGGCAGGGTGTATCCCATCAAAGCAAGGAACTCTGGGGAAAAGGATGGAGGGAAGGGTGGAAGAAAACTGTGAGGTCTGGGTGCATAATGAAATTATATGTATATGACAATGACTAAATTTTAAAGCATTAACCTCCTCAAAAAAAAAAAAGATATTAGAGCCAACTGTGGACATCTGAACTTTGAGTTGATAATTTATGATGTTAAGAATCTGCTAAATTTTAGGGGGCTCAGCGGTAGCACACCCAGTTAAGTGCACAAAGTATGAAACACAAGGACCCACACAAGGATCCTGGTTTGGACCCCACTCCCCACTTGCAGGAGGGATGCTTTACAAGTGGCAAAACAGGACTGCAGGTGTCTTTCTTTCTTCTTATATCTCCCCCTCCCCTCTCAATTTCTTTGTCCTATCCAATAAAATGGAAAAAATGCCCATAAGGATTCATAGTGACATCACTGAGCCCCAGAAATAACCCTGGAGGCATAAAAGGGAAAATTTGTTAAATTTTTAATATTAATGATTGTATGTGGTTATGTTTTTATTTTAAACAATTATGTATATGTATATACATGCACACACACACACACACACACACATATATATATATATATAGAGAGAGAGAGAGAGAGAGAAACAGAGACTGAGATTTTAGAACTGCTTTGTTAATTTATGCAGTAACTAGGATGGAACTAAGGTTCTTAGGCATACAAAGCATGAATTCTGTCACTGAGTCACCTTCTCAGCCCGTGGTTAAGTTTTTAGGTTTCAGGTGAAAAGAATCAGAGTGGAGGAGTATGTAGGAGTCTAAACGAAGGGAGAACTGTCACAAACTGGTCGTTAGTGAACCTACATGATGAGCAAGCACCTTGAGAATCATGATAGTATCCCCTATACTTTTCTATGTTTAAAATTTTCCATAATTGTGGTCTTCCTTCCTTCCTTTCGCCTCCAGGGTTATCACTGGACTCGGTGCCTGCCCCTATTTTTGTTGCCCTTGTTGTTGTTATTGTTGGATAGGACAGAGAGAAGTTGAGAGAGAAGGGGAAGACAGAGAGAGGGACAGAAAGATAGATAGCTGCATATCTGCTTCACCGCTTGTGAAGCGACTCCCCCTCCTTGAACCAGTATCCTTATGCCGCCCTTGTGTTTTGCACTAAGTGTGCTTAATCCGCTGTGCTACTGCCCGGCCCCCATTTGTGTTTTTTTAAGTTGCTCTTTATAATTACTGACTTGGAGGTCTAAAAAAAATAAGTGAGAAAAACAAACTGCAAAAACTGTTTATGTAAAGGCTATACTAATTACTGTCATGACCAAGTAGTAGAGATAGGCAACATGCAATTAAGACACAATGCAATTAACTTCTGTAATAGAAGTATCACAGGGCACTCTCTCTGTAGGCAAGGGTCGCTTAGCCCACTCTAGGTATTGGCGAACAAGAAAGATCAGTGGGGGTGCAGTGTTCCGTCCAGAGTTGAAATAAAATACAGCTCAGCTTGACTTCCATGTATATGAGACCCAAGTGTAGCTCTATTAACCTTCCTCTAGATAGAGGGTGCGAGACAGAGAGAAACAGAAAGAAATAGTGAGTGATAGAGTGGAAGTGACATCACAGCACTGCTCAGCCAATCATGAAACATCCCCCTTGCAGACACCCCTGTGTGCTGGGTCCTTAAGCATTGTAACAGGTGCACTCTACTGGCTCTGCATTTATTTCATCTATTATATGTTGTTCCCATACTGTTGCTCATTGTATTCTTTTTTTAAATTTTTTAAAAAATTATTTATCGTCTTTTGTTGCCCTTGCTGTTTTATTGTTGTAGTTATTATTGTTGTTGTTGGACAGGACAAAGAGAAATGGAGAGAGGAGGGGAAGACAGAGAGGGGGAGAGAAAGATAGACACCTGCAGACCTGCTTCAACACTTGAGAAGCGACTCCCCTGTAAGTGGGGAGCTGGGGGCTCCAACCGGTATATTTACCCGGGTCCTTGCTCTTTGCACCACGTGTGCTTAACCTGGTGCGCTTAACCCGCTGCGCTACCGCCCCACTCCCTGTATTCTCTTATAATGCTAGAAACATTCCTAGAAACGCAGTCACATTTTTCATTTCTGATTCTTATAATTTAATTTTTTCTTCCCCTTTCCTTGGTCAGTTCTGCTAAAGATTCGTAAATTTTTGTAAGAAATCAGGGTCAAGCCCCCTGTCCCCACCTGCAGGGGGGAAGCTTCATGAGTGGTGAAGCAGAGCTGTAGGTGTCTTTTTCCCTCTCTATCCCCCCTTTCTCTCAATATCTGGCTGTCTCTATGCAATAAATAAATAAAGATAATTAAAAATTGTAAATTTTTTCCCCAGATAATCAACTTTCAATTTCATTGGTTTTCTTTATCATGGGACCTGAGTGCCTGGGACCCCAGAGGCTCCACGTTCAATGATTAGCACTGCCATTGAAAGAGATGAGCAGTGTTCTGGTCTTCCTTATTTATTTATTTATTTATTTAGTGATTTAGTGATTTAGTGATTCAATATTGATTTACAAAATCACATGGCCATAGGGGTATAATTCCACATCATTCCCACCATCAGAGTTCTGAATCCCCAATCCTTCCATTGTAAAATACTGCAGTTCTCCCAAGGTTGCAGACACAAGTTAACTAGTGTTCTGGTCTTCCTAACTCAAAAAATTATTAAAAATTTAAAAATGTAACTGAAGAGGTAGCATAGTGGTTATATTGAAGATTTTCATGCCTGAAGCTCCAAAATCCCAAGTTCAATCAATCCCTAACACCACCATAAGCCAGGGCTCAGTAGTGCTCTGGTAAGAAAAGAAATGTGAATAAATAAATAAATTTAATTAAAATAAAATAAATGCATAACTCACAGAAAAATAATAAATTTAGTTTAAGTACAAAAAAATTATCATGAGGATCATATACTTGATGATGACAGGGTAGTGACAACCATTGAAAACTGCTAAGTGAGTCCCTTTTCTATACGAGGCACTGGCATGAATAATATGAAGAAAATAAACCATCTTGGGAGTCCGGCAGTAGCATAGCGGGTTAAGTAGAGGTGGTGCAAAGCACAAGGACTGGCGTTAAGGATCCTGGTTCAAGCCCTTGGCTCCCCACCTACAGGGGAACCACTTCACAAGTGGTGAAGCAGGTCTGTAGGTCTCTGTCTTTCTCTCCCCCTCTCTGTCTTCCCCTCCTCTCTCGATTTCTCTCTGTCCTATCCAACAACAACGACATCAAGAACAACAATAATAGTACAACAATAAAACAAGGGCAATAAAAGGGAATAAATAAATATTAAAAGAAAAAGAAAAGAGGGGCTGGTTGGTGGCACACCTGGTTGCGCGCATGTGTTACAATGCCCAAGGACCCAGGTTCAAGCCCTCGTCCCCACTTGCATGGGGAAGGCTTCACGAATAGTGAAACAGTACTGCAGGTGTCTCTCTGTCCACCTCCCCTCTCTACTTCCCCCTTCCCCTCAAATTCTGGCTGTCTCTATCCAATAAATAAATAAATAAATATAATAAAAACATTTTTAAAGAAAAGAAACAATCTGGAAAATTCTGAGAGACATTTCTGAGAATGTGTTATTGCAGAGTTAAGAGTGTAGCAGGTTTTTCAGTCTAAGTGGCCAGAATTAAATCCTGACCACTTCTCACAATAGCATCTAGGTAGTGTGAAAAATATGTGAAAAATTGACACACTTAATAGAATAGTGAAGGACCAGACCAGTGAGACGAGAAAAATCTGACAAAGATGTAGATCAGTAGGAACTCCCTCATTACTAGTGGGAATGTAATCTGATACAGTAACTTTAGGAGATGCTTGGTAGTTTCTTACAAAATGAAACATCTTTTTTCTTTTTTACATCATCTGATAATCATTTTTACCCTCTAGCATCTATCTAAGAATACCCAATGAGCTTAAAACTTGAATATACAGACAATATCTTGCAGAAAGACATTGACACCAGTTTTTTATTAGGTATCTAAACTGAGAAGACAAGATATTCTTTATTATTATTTATTTTTTTTTTACCAGAGCGCTGCTCAACTCTGGCTTACAGTGCTGTGGGGGAGTAAATCTGGGACTTTGGAGTCTCAGACATGAGAGTCTCTTTGCATAACCATTATGCTATCTGCTCTCCACCCAAGATAAAATATCCTTCAGCTGGTGAATGAGTGGTACTTGCAGGCAATGGAATATTATTCCTGAATAATGAAGAAATGTGCTGTCAAGTTATGAAAAGACATGCAAGAGCCTTAAATGCATATTACTAAGTGGAAAAAGTCAATCTGGAAAAAAAAGTTATAAACTGTATGATTACAGCTGTATGGCAAGACTATACACACACACACACACACACACACACACACACACACACCTGCTACCTGTCAGGGTGGAAAAGGAGAGTGTAAATAAAACACAGAAACTTCTTGAAGCACTGAAAATACTCCATGGTTTTTATAATTATAATCACACACATATATAATGATATGTATAATGGTAATACCAGTATGCATTTGTCTAAACCTACAAAACATACACCACCAAGAATCACTAAGGTAAATACAGGATTTTGGGTGATGTGTCAATGTAGGTCCTTCCTTGGTAGGAAATGTTCTATTCTGATGGGTTGGAGAGAGAGCTCAGTCTGCTAGAGCACTAATTTCTAGGAACCCCAGGAACAATCTCCATCACATTATGCTAAAGCTGAGCAGTGCTCTGGTTCTGTTTCTCAGCTTCTTTTTCTTTCTCATACCACAGTATGTAGATCTCTTTCTTTAAATGTACCTATTCTGGTGACTGATTTTGATAACTAGGGAGACTGCTTAGGGATGGGAGTAAGTAGAAAACTGTACATTCCTTTGAATTACTTGTAAATCTAAACCTGTTTTTTTTTAAATAAGATCTCTAAAATTAAATAATGCTTTCAAAGACTTAGCTAGTGACCATAAAATAAGTATTTATGTACCTATATATCTAATTTATCTAATTTTATCTATTTATGTACCTATATATCCTATATATCTATATATCTATATACACATATTTATACTGAAGAAGTAATTTAATAAATATCAAGTTATATGCTAAATAAGTGCTACTTTCTAGAACTTCCTCCAATATGGTCCATAAAACATTCATCTTGAAAGATAGTCTGTGATATGAGGTTCCTATAGTTTATTTGAGAAACATCTCTTTCTTTCGTTCTTTTTAAAATTTCTTCATTAGGGACTAATATTTTTTTAATTATTTATAAAAAGGAAACACTGACAAAACCATAGGATAGTAGAGGTACAACTCCACACAATTCCCACCACCAGAACTCTATATCCCATCCCTTCCCTTGATTGCTTTCCTATTCTTTATCCCTCTGGGAGTATGGACCCAAGATCATTGTGGGATGCAGGGAAGGTCTGGCTTCTGTAATTGTTTCCCTGCTGAACATGGGTGTTGACAGGTCAATCCATACTCCCACCCTGCCTCTCTCTTTCCCTAGTGGGGCAGGGCTTTGGGGAATAGGAGCTCCAAGACACACTGGTGGGGATGTCTGTCCAGGGAAGTCTGGTTGGCATCATGCTAGCATCTGGAACCTGGTGGTTGAAAAGAGAGTTAACATAAAAAGCCAAACAAATTATTGACTAATGATAAACCTAAAGGCTGAAATAATGCAGATGAAGAGTTGAGAGGGTTCTCCATTTTGTAGATAGCTAGTAGGCATATTTTAGTTATATTCCAAAGAGCCTGTGGCCATACTAGTTTTTTTTTTTTTTTTTTTCCCTGAGCCTGAAATCTGATATGCAGGTGGATCCAAGCTATTGTCTGGGGAGATGATATCATGGCTGGAAAAAGGACCAAAAAGCTGGATCAAGGAAGAGAGTAGCTCCCAAATATGGGAAAGGTGTGTAAATACACCTTGTTGACTGTGGGGGATTAATGTTTTAATAAATACAATAGTTTGTACATGTATAGCATTTTTCAGTTTTCCACACTACAGTACAACCCCCACTAGGTACTCTTCCATTTCCTAGGTTCTCTTAAGTACCATATTTTCAGTGCTCCCTAATACATGATAGCCTTTGAGAAACCCCACAGTTCAGAAACCTGCTTGACTTTAACCTAATTATTTATCACACTATTTGATCTTGGAATCTTTCCATCAGGAAACATGTCATCATCCAGGAGAAAAAAATATGCAAAGCTAAGAAACAAAAATGAAGACACAGCCATTGCTTCATTAAGCATCCACTCATTGACACGGTGTTGGGTCCTTGGAGAGAGTCTGGACTCCTGCTTCTATACAGCTGTGGAGCCACACAATATACAAGTGATTATCAAAGACATCACTAAAAACTGTGACAAGTGCTCTGAAGGAGAGCTGTAGGAAACATGGAAATATATCATGTAGACTAGAAAAGGGTCAAAAAGGTTTCTTTGAAAAAGCGACATTTGGGCTGTGGAGACAGAAAATGATTATGCAAAAAGACTTTTCATGCCTGAGGCTCTGATATCCCAGGTTCAAACCTCAGCACCACCATTATCTAGAGGTGAGCAGTGCTCTGGGGTCTCTCTCTCTCTCTCTCTCTCTTCCCAGCTCTTTCTAAGAAGAAGAAAGATATTATAATCAAAAGTTAAAACTTATAGGTTAGAGATACCTCTCTGGGTAGGGCACATGCTTTGCCATTTATTTGGGCCAGGTTTGAGCCCAGGCAAAACATGGGAGTATTGGGGCTGGGTGGTTGCGCACCTGGTTGAGCATACATGTTACAATGTGCAAGGACCCAGGTTTGAGCCCCCAGTCCCCACCTGCAGGGGGAAAGCTTCACAAGTGGTGAAACAGGGCTGCAGTTATCTCTCTGTCTCTCATCCTCTCTATCTCCCCCTTCCCTCTCAATTTCTGTCTCTATCCAATAAATAAATAAAGATAATAAAAAAATTCATGGGTTGGTAGAATTAACATCATCAAAATGAATATACTACCCAGAGCCATCTACAAATTTAATGCTATCCCCATCAATATCCCAAGCACATTTTTAGGAGAATAGAACAAATGCTACAAATGTTTATCTGGAACCAGAAAAGATCTAGAATTGCCAAAACAATCTTGAGAAAAAAGAACAGAACCAGAGGCATCACACTCCCAGATTTCAAACTGTATTATAGGGCCATTGTCATCAAAACTGCTTGGTACTGGAACATGAACAGACACACTGACCAGTGGAATAGAATTGAGAGCCCAGAAGTGAGTCCCCACACCTATGGACATCTAATCTTTGACAAAGGGGCTCAGACTATTACTTGGGGAAAGCAGAGTCTCTTCAACAAATGGTGTTGGAAACAATGGGTTGAAACATGCAGAAGAATGAAACTGAACCACTGTATTTCACCAAATACAAAAGTAAATTCCAAGTGGATCAAGGACTTGGCTGTTAGACCAGAAACCATCAGACACTTAGAGGAAAATATTGGCAGAACTCTTTTTCCGCATAAATTTTAAAGACATCTTCAATGAAATGAATCCAATTACAAAGAAGACTAAGACAAGTATAAACCTATGGGACTACATCAAATTAAAAAGCTTCTTTACAGCAAAAGAAACCACTACCCAAACCAAGAGACCTCTCACAGAATGGGAGAATATCTTTACATGCCATATATCAGACAATAGTTTAATAACCAACATATATAAAGAGCCCACACCAAAGTAAAAGACTCTGGGGTGGGTGGGTGGGGAGAATACAGGTCCAGGAAGGATTCAGAGGACCTAGTGGGGGTTGTATTGTTATATGGGAAACGGGGGAATGTTATGCATGTACAAACTATTGTACTTACTGTTGAATGTAAAACATTAATTCCCCAATAAAAAAAAAGTGGAAAAAAAATAAGACAAAAAACAAAACATGGGAATATCAAAGCTGCACTGTGGGAAACTCTGGTACTGCATTATCTTTCCCCTTCTCTCTCTCTGTCTTTATATATGAATAAAAAAGCTGGCATGGGGAACAGTGGAAATGCACATGCCCATGCCATGACTTCACAAAATAAGAAAGGAAAAAGGAATGTTTAACCTGAAGTCTGAAAGACTATAATTCTATGTACTAACTGGGAAGAAACATTCTAGGCAGTAAGTAAATGGGTAAAAATCTTCCAGAGCTCACATATGCCAAATGAGAGGTGGGTATTGACAATATTAATATGGGTAGAAAGATGAAGGATTCTGTTTTGAGTATGTTGAGACATACTAAAAAATATTTTTAAAATATTAAAAAATACTAAAAAAAATTGATCTCCTGGTTCCAATGCAGAGCATCTAAAACTCCTACAAATTGTTGAATAATAGGGATGAGAGGAACATGATTTGTGATTTATAAGCCTTTTTCAATCATGGCTGAATTTATGCTAATAAAGTGACCTTTGGAAGATGGAGGTTGGTTGCCAGAAGAATCAGCCTTGCTACAATGGGATTCAAACTTTCAAAGCCCCACTGGACAGGTGATAGACTTACTCATCAATGGCCAATGCATTCACTAACCTTTTCTATGTAAGAAAACCTTCATAAAATACATAAGCAGGGGACAGGTGGTAGTGCGGCGAGTTAAGCACACATAGTGCAAAGCTCAGGGACTGGCACAAGGATCCCAGTTCGAGCCCCCGGCTCCCCACCTGCAGGGGCTGGCTTCACAACTGGTGCAGCAGGTCTGCAGATATCTATATTTCTCTCCTCGTCTATATCTTCCCTTCCTCTCTCGATTTCTCTCTGTCCTATCCAACAACAATGATAGCAATAACAATAATAATAATAACAACGATATACAACAAGGGCAACAAAAGGAGCAGTGGATTTATAAAAGTGCAGACACTGAGCCCTAGAGATAATCTGGGGTGGGGTTGGACACAAGCAATTGTTTTGGGAGAGCTTTCAAGCTCATGCTCATGAATACACAGAGGTGCTGGTAGGGTGACAGCACCCTAAGAGACCACAGAAGCTCTACATACATACACCCCTCCTCCACATCTCATCTGCACACTTCCTCTATTTGGTTGAGCTGTATCCTTTATCCCAAACCAGTTATACTGAGTAAAATGGTTTCCTGAGTTTTGTGAACCATTCTAGCAAATTATTGAATTTGACATGGGGGTTCTGAGAATTCTTAAATTCTAGCCATTGGGTCAGAAGTACCTAGGACTTGTAACTGGTATCTGGATTAGGCACAATCTTGTGGAACTAACCCTCAGCTTGTAGCATCAGATCTATTCCAAGTAGATAGAACCAAAATTGAGTTAAATTATATGACACCAGGGGTGCAGCTGGTAGTACACCGGGTTAAGTGTACATAGTGTAAAGCACAGAGACCCAAGCAAGGATCCCGGTTACAGCCCCCAGCTTCCCACCTGCAAGGAGGTTGCTTCACAGGCAGTGAAGTAGGTCTGCAGCTGTCTTTCTCTCCCCCTCTGTCTTCCCCTCCTCTCTCAATTTCTCTGTCCTATCCAACAACAGCAGCAGCAGCAACATCAATGAAAAAGAAAAAAAAAAAAGGATGGTTGTCAGGAGCAGTGGATTTATGGTACAAGCATCGAGTCCCAGTGATAACCCTGGAGGCAAAAAAAAAAAAAATATATATATATATATATATATATATATATACATATATAGACACCTACCTGATGTCTAGAGAGAGAGGGGTTAAAACTGAGGTCTCATGCATGCACATTTACTTTTTTCACTCAGAGAAACACAGAGAGATATGATGGTACCAGAGTTTCCTCTGTTGCCATAGCACCTCCTATGTTGTGCTGAGCTCACTCCTGGCCCACATGCATGCATGGAAAGTCCAGGCTACCCAGTAAGCGACCTCAGGGGGTCCAGATTTCTTGGTATCAGAAAAAAAATTCATATATTTGATGTCAGAATTATCATGAGTCCCAAAGGTATCTGTCCATTTAGGATACCCATAAAATACTTACTGGGGGGAGTCAGGCGGTAGTGAGTTAAGCACACGTGGCACAAAGCACAAGGGCCGATGTAAGGATCCCGGCTCCCCACCTACAGAAGGTCGCTTCACAAGTGGTGAAGCAGGTCTGCAGGTGTCTATCTTTCTCTCCTCCTCTTTGTCTTCCCCTCCTCTCTCCATTTCTCTCTATCTTATCCAACAACAACAACAGCTATGATAACAATAACAACTACAACAAGCACAACAACAAGGGCAACAAAATGGGAAAAACAGCCTCCAGGAACAGTGGATTCGTAGTGCAGACACTGATCCCCAGGAATAACCCTGGAGGCAAAAAAAAAATTACTGGGAGATGTAGTAGGTAATCAGATATGAATTTGAATTTTGAGCTCAGTAAATGGGTTGACTAAATAACTAAATGATAATTTGCCTCTATTACAATAAAATTTTGTGATATTACAGTAACTGAAAATGGAGGGGGAAAAACCCACTGGTGGAGAATATTTGAGTTTGTCTTTAATTTAGTCCTATTTTCCTTAAAAAAGAACAAAGCTTAGTCTGGTGATTAATGCTCTTAAAGCCCCTGGGAGTCCCAGCTGGCAGCCATAGTAGGAGTTTCAAAGCCAAAGAGGAAAAGTGTTTGTGTATGCTTAAAAATGGAGTAATTAATGATGTGGGGAAAATATTTTTCCTTTATTTGCTTCTCAACATGATGGCTTTGAATGATGAAGGATAAAATGCTAGAATTAAATATGAATATGACAAGGAAAAATATGTGAATCGCTATGTCTGTATTGAATGAAGAATGCTCAGATGTCTAACAGATTTGCTGCAGATATAAGATGGCATATTCAAACTTCCACAAGATTTTAGGCATCTGTATAATGCTAATAAGGACTGGAATGAGCAAGTATTGCAACACGGTGAAATGAATAAACTTTCCTGGTAATAATGCAATGACAGAAATAGTTGAGGTGGCAGTGATAGAGATGTCAGGTCTAGCAGTACTGGAGATGTGACTGGCCTGGAGTTCTGGGGGTGGAAAGTGGCATGGCCATGGAGTAGCAGCAACTAAAAGATCATGCCCAGGAACAACCAGATAAAGAAATGAAAAAGCAGGGGGGTGGGGGCGGGTAGCACAGCGGGTTATGTGCACATGGTGCAAAGCGCAAGGATGGGCTTAAGGATCCCGGTTTGAGCCCCCGACTCCCCAGCTGCAGAGGAGGGTCGCTTCACAAGCAGTTAAGTAGGTCTGCAGGTGTCTATCTTTCTCTCCCCCTCTCTGTCTTCTTCTCCTCTCTCAATTTCTCTCTGTCCTAACCAACAACGACAGCAATCACAACAATCATAATAACCACAATAACGATAAAACAAGGGCAACAAAAGGGGGAAAGATAGCCTCCAGGATTAGAGGATTCATGGTTCAGGCACCGAGCCCCAGCAATAACCGTGGAAGAAAAAAAAAAGGAAAAAAGAAATGAGAAAGCACCCAGAATTTCAATATCCCAAACGCATCATTTGAAGAAATTTGCTGAGCCACAAGTAAGTGCAGGCATGCAATGAACCTTTCAAGACAAAAACAGCTTTAACCTGGAGCTGGAAGCACGCAGTAGCAGATGGTCCCATTTTGATCGTTAGACAGACGAACACATAGGCTTGGCCCCAAGATGGCAGGAAAGGTGGAATAAACATGGCCAGACACTAAAACTGTGTGGCCTGCTCAGACTGCAGCAGTAGGCTGCTGGAGGTCAGAGTAAAGGCAGAAACAAGGCAGAAAGAACCTATTCTGCCTGCCCAAGGTAATTTGGAAGACTCTTCCCTCCCCCAACTCACAACACAGAAACGATATAGCCACACCACCATCTACTGGCTTAATAGTTGAAACCATATTTAACCAAAACATGTGGGGGGGGGCGGGACTTAGGCAAAATATCTGAGTTGGAATTCATAAAGCTTCTCATGAAGGTAATGTAAGATTCTAGCCATAACATGTAGATACAAATTCAGGATCTTGGAGATAATTTCATCAAAAAGCTACAAAACACACAGAGAAAATTCTGAACAGATTTACACATTGTGAAGGACAGTTTGGACGGAATTAAGGCTTACCGAGGAGTCGGGCAGTAGTGCAGCGGCTAAGCGCACATGGCGCAATGAGAAAGGACCCGACTAAGGATCCCGGTTTGAGCTCCCGGCTCCCTGCCTGCATTGCAAGTCTTTTTCACAGGCTGTGAAGTAAGTCTGAAGGTGTCTTTCTCTCTCCCTGTCTTCCCCTCCTCTCTCCATTTCTCTCTGTCCTAGCCAACAATGACATCAACAACAATAATAACTACAACAACAATAAAAACAAGGGCAACAAAAAGGAAATAAATAAATATTAAAAAACTTAAAAAAAAAAAAAAAGAAGGCTTATGGGAGTCGGGCAGTAGCTCAGCGGGTTAAGCACAGGTGGCGTGAAGCACAAGGACCAGTGTAAGGATCCGGGTTGGAGCAGGGGCAGGGATGCTTCATGAACAGTGAAGCAGGTCTAAAGGTATTTTTTTATTATTATTTCTCTTTATTCTCTCTCTCTCTCCCTCTCTCTCTTTCTCTTCCCCCCTCCATCACTCCTTCCCTCCCTCCTTCTCAATTTCTCTCTGTCCTATAAGATAAAAAAAGGAAAGCAAAAAAGGGAGAAAATGGCTTCTGGGAGCAGTAGATTCATAATGTGGGCACTGAACCCCAGTAATAACCCTAATGGCAGTAAAAAAAACATTTAAGTTTTATTGGGATGCCTGAGCATGAAGAGAAACAGAAGAAGAGACCATATTCAAAGAAATTATCCATACATGGGTAACATTCAAAACATAGATATACAGAAAGGTGAACAAATACCTAAGTTCCTGAATCTAAAAAGGCCCACACCATGACACAACATAATAAAACTATCCAAAATCAAAGACAGGAAGAAACTTTGCAGGCTTCTAGGGAAAGAAAGAAACTGATGTAGAGAGGTAGAACCATCAAGCTTTCATCCGATTTCCTATCATAAGTCCTAGAGGCAAGAAGGGAGTGGAACAATTTATTCAAAGTATTAAAATGTAAAATTTGCGAGCCACAAATACTCTATCCTGTCAAATTATCTTTCAAGTATGACGGAGAAATTAAAATCTTCCCAACCATACAGAAACTGAAGGAATTCAACACCATCAGTCCTGCTTTGGAAGAACTACATAAAGGAGTCTTACATGAAAAGAGGCAAAGGAACTCCAACTCTAAATGAGGTCAGCAGGTTATATAATAGAATTGGGAACACAAACAAGAGCAAGAAAAGAAACATGCATAGGGAGAATGAGATGACCAATGTTGGTGAACCAGCACCAACTTTCAAAAACCTAGTTATTAAATCAGAAACTCTAAAATCCCAATCTTTGCCTCACTATGGCTGGAATCTATGTGAAAAGTGTTGGGTGGGATAAGTCAGGGATAGATGGATTAATATTGGATGAACTCACATGTAAGTAGAACTTGGGAGACAGTCAGAAAGAGAGAACATAGGGTGAAATTTGGACTGAGGGTGGTATACTGACCAAAGAAAGGAACTGTAGGGAAGAATTAGAAAAAGGGGCCTTGGGATCCTAGGTTGGGGGTGAAAGCATTTCACTTATGATGCAGAACTGGGAAATAATGCCCACTGTAGACAACTGTGCTGTAAACCATTAACTCCACAATAAATTTAAAAAAAAAGATTTAATACTTTGAATAAGTTGTTCCACTCCCTTCTTGCCTCTAGGATTTATGATGGATTTATGATGGCCCACAGTCCTTGTCAATCATATTCACCCATCAGAGATCAGCTAAATTCAATGCTATTTACCCACTGCCTTCTTCCCCAAGCCAGGTTAGATTTGCTTGACTAATTAATTAATCTGCTCAGCTCTGGCTTATGGTAGTATTAGGTATTGAACTACGGAGTTCAGAGCCCTAGGCATGAAAGTCATTTGCAAAACCATTATGCTGTATTCCAATCCCAGATTTAATTAATATTTCCCCCAAGAGCTGGAGCCTCATGCATGTACAATTTCACTGCTCCCAGACAAACATTTTTTTCCATATTCAGACAGAGAAAGAAGGGGAGGGAAGGGGAGGGAATGACATTATAGCACCAGGACAAGATATATGCCCTACCGGGTGGCTCTGTCTCTAGTCCTAGAACTCAATTTATACTTAAAACGTCCATTTAGTCATGGTGTTAGAAAATAATTTCAGTCAACTTGAAAGGGTTGCATAGTTATGTGGAACTAACATTTTGTAGCTGGAGTAAAGAATATATTAGTGTTGACCACATTGTCTTTAGTGTTAAAGGTCCAGGAAGTTATTATCAAGATCCCTAAATTCTTATCTAGTCATAGTTCCTTAAGCACCTAGGCTATCAGACAACAGCATCTAGGGAAACCTTTGAAAAATCTTTATATTGTGCCATAATCCTTCTAAAGCAATGAACTGAGTCACTATTTCAATAGGGAGAAGGCAAGAAGCTACAGGGAAAACCCCAGTGAATATATATTTTAATTTCTTTACTGGGGGATTGTTTACAGTTGACAGTAAAATACAATAGTTTGTACATGTGTAACATTTCTCTGTTTTCCACATAACAGTTCAACATTGCCCCACTATGTCCTCCTCTGTCATCATGTTCCAGGACCTGAGCCTCCAGAGTCTTTTACTTTGGTGCAATACACCAACTCCAGTCCAAGTTCTGCTTAGTGTTTTCCCTTGGTGAATATTTTTAAATAGTAATTCAAACATATATTTACTGTGTCAGGAATGTGTAGGGGGAGTTTATGTAGGAGATCACTTGTCATTTCTTACCAGCTCAATGTCTAGTGTGGAAGTTTAAATTTTTCTCTCTCTCTTTTTAAGATTCTATTTATTTTATTTTATTACCAGAGCACTGCTCAGTTTCGGCTTATAATAGTGCCAGGGATTGAACCAGGGCAAAATAAAATTATTATCCAAAGGGGGTATCAAATCAAGTGCCCATTAATATATATTAATAAAGTCTGGTTTATAAATAATTATTAGCCTTAACAAGGAAAGAAGTTCTATCACATGCTGCAACATGAATGAAACGTAAGGACATTATAAGTGAAATAAGTCAGACATAAAAGGAAAAATGTTATTTCACATGAGGTTATTCCATTCACATGAAGTACTTAATCATATTCATAAAGACAAAATAGAATGGCTGTCAGAAGTTGACGGAGAAGGGAAGGGGGAGTTTGTGTTAACTGATATAGTCAGTCATGCAAGGTGAAAAGGACATGAAAAGGATGTCTATTGTTATATAACAAAGTAGATGTACTTAATGCCACTGAACTAGACAATTTTTCTTTTACCCAGAGCACTGCTCAGCTCAGCTCTGGGTTATGATGGTGATGGGGACTGAACCTTTAGTGTCTCAGGCATAAAAGTCTACTTGCATAGTTATTATGCTATCTCCTCAGTCCTCAATACTTACAATTTTAATCTGCATTGTCCTGCAGAAGAGGGCTTCTTACTGTTGAGTATTTTTAAATGATGACCTTTAAGTTTTAAAATATTTACTGTATTTTCATACATTATCTCAACTAACTTACATTTTAGCATATACATTGTCAGCCTTTTTAAATATAGAAAACAAAAGACAGTAAGGTGCTGAAGAAAGAGAATTGTAGGGAAGGGAGAAGGATGACTCTAAGGAAGAAAACAATCACAGATGGCGATAATGTTAAAGTAAAAAATTCATATGCCTCTTGATACAGTAAGCCCAAACCTGGGAATTGATACCACAGAGATAAACCTCTTGATCATAAAAGGACAGTGTATGTGGGTATTATTGCAGCATTATTTCTCGTGATATAAAGCTGAAGATAAAACTCATGGTTGAATAAGGCACGGTACATCAGTACCATTAAAACGACTGAATTACCTCCCTACCAACAGACTTGGAGAGGTTTCTATATGCTATTTTTGAATGAGGAGAAAGATGAAGAAAATTGTATATAACATGATCTTACTTTTGTAAGCCAGAGAGAGAGAAAGAGAGAGAGACCCCAACCTCTTTATACTATTTTGTGTGTAATGAGAATATGGTAGGCATCTATTAGCAACTAGTTATGCAAAACAACTTTCAGGGGGCCTATAGGTAGCTTATCAGTAGAGTGGATATGTTACCATGCATGATCTGGGTTTATGCCCTAGGCCACAAACCTGCCAGGGGTAAGCTTCATAAGCAGGTGAGGTGATGCTGCTACAAGTGTCTCTTCTCTGTGTGTCATTCACTCTCTATCAAAAAGGAAAAACAAAAGATTGAGGTTCTGATGTTCCAGGTTTAATCCCCTGCATCATCATAAGCCAAAAGCTGAGCAGTGTTCTGGAGAAAGAAAAAAAAAGAGGGAGAGGAAAGGAAATGGTAAGATGCATACATGATTACTGGCATGATCTGGTGTGCTGTGAGACTGGCTTGTGTTGTAGGGGTAGGAAATGGTGGAAAGAAAGGGGGAACAACATTGTGAAAAGAAAAGCACTATGCCAAAGTACTAAAAGCACACACAAAAAAAGGGTGAGGAGGTTGACTTGAATTTTGCATGTATGAGGCCTTGGACTGATCCTTGATGCTTGCCAACATAAGACTCAATAAAGCCAAAACAAGTGGCTTTTTTTTTTTTTTTTTTTTTTTTACCAGAGAACTACTTAGCTCTGCTTTATGGTGGTGTGAAGGATTGAAGCTGGGATTTTGGAGCCTCAGGCCTGAGAGTCTCTTTGCATAACCATTATGTTGTCTCCCCCACCAACAAGTGGAATTCTATGGATGGTGAAGCAGTACTTTGACTGCTTTCGCTGTCTCCATGGCTTACTCTCACAAAAAGAGAAAGAAAAGAAGGAAAGAAAGAAAAAAGAAAGAAAGAGAGAGAGAGAGAAAGGAAGAAAGAAAGAAAGAAAGAAACTGGGGGCAGGCCCATGAGATAGAACACATGTGCACATGTATCCATAAGTTAGGGGAAAATATATACCTTAATGTAAATCTACACAATAGTTTGCAATGACTCGGTAAGTGCAGCAAGAAGTAGAAAGACCTTAAAAAAAAAAAAAGGCACTTTTAAAAAAGCAACATAAGGGGAGTCAGGTGGTAGCGCAGCGGGTTAAGCGCACATGGTGCAAAGCGCAAGGATCAGCATAAGGATCCCAGTTCCAGCCCCACTCCCCACCTGCAGAGGAGTCGCCTCACAGGTGGTGAAGCAGGTCTGCAGGTGTCTATCTTTCTCTCCCCCTCTCTGTCTTGCCCTCCTCCTCTCTCCATTTCTCTCTGTCCTATCCAACAATGATGACAACAATAATAACTACAACAAGAAGACAACTAGGGCAACAAAAGGGAATAAATATTTTTTTAAAAAGCAACATAAGTACTTAATCAAATAGTTTCTACTTAGACATAGATACTCTCCTCACCTACTTCCTATTTCAATCCCCTCAATCACTCTAAGGCTAACCATGTCAGACAAAGTAAGGACTACAAAAGCTGATGGAGATGACCAGATAAGGGCAAGAGACTGGCATACTTTATTGATGGTTCCTTTGGTCACAACCAGGCCACCCCATCATCTAGGGCCCTAGTCAGGGAATGATTCCTACATAGACATGATGGGCCTAGACCTCTAACAGATTATTCTCTCCACTGTCACTGGTCATCTCATCAGAACAACATAGTGGACCCTCTTGTGTGCTTCTACAGGACCTTGCCCTCAATGTGGGTCAACATTGGTAGGGACTGCCCCATTCTCTGAAGGGAAGTTGGGTGAATGTATTCTGCCTCTTGAGGAAGATGAGTGCAGCCTAGAAGGTTCCTAGCTATGACCACAGAATTCAAACACAGACATATAGGGATGCAGAGGTTACACAGGTTTCTATACTGAATATGGGCCCCAGATCAAGTTGATGGTGTTTACAGTTAACAATATTTATATATTTTCCCCATGTTTGGGAGCTACTCTCTTCCCAAATCAACTTTCTAGTCCTATTTCCAACTCTGACACCATCTCCCCAGACAATACCTTTAGCCCACCAGCATGTTAGCTGTTAGGCTCAGGCAAGAATTAGTAAAGTATGGGCCCCTTGGAATATACTTAAAATAGACCTACTAGCTTTTTCCAAAGTGGAGACCCCAAATCTTATCTGTTATAGTCTTATCTTTAGGTTCTTGATTATTAAACAATTTGATCTGCTTTATATCTTAATTTTTTTTCAGCCAAGTTCCAGATGCTACCATGACACCAACCTGACTTCATCAGACAGATGACCTCACAAACGTATCCTGGAATCCCACCTCTCCAGAGTCCTGGCCTACTATGTTGGGCAGTACACCCTGCTTATCCCTGCGGTCTATTTACATAACCAGTTATCTAGGAACCGCCCTGCCTACAGGGCATTGGTTTAATCCCCACTGGTTCACAATGTCTTTTTGCTCCGCCCCCTCTCGTAGTCACCCTGATTTCCACCAGTCTCTTTTCGCTCCACCCTCTCTACAACACATCCTGTATCCACCCTACTTGGCGAGTATAAATACAGCTGCTCTTCTGTTTAACACACTTGGGATTGCCTTCCGGCTCCGAGAGTTCCAGAGACCATCTCCTGTGACGGTAGCTCGTCACAAATTCCTGATCCCTCTCCCATGCAGCAGCCTAGGTTGGCTCCAGTTGAGTCCTCTCCAACCCAGAGAGTGATTGTTCGGGAAGAAGCACCCTCAGGCTCTCCCAGCATTTGGCACCCGAACAGGAACCCATCAGCCACAGACTTACGAGAAGACATCCCAGATAAGTATACTCCATTTGGGTATCTGAAACCTTGTGTTAAGGCACTGTGATTCTTTTTTCCTTCTTTTTTTTCTTTTTTATTATTTTCCTGAGACCTCTCCGCCATGGACGATCTTTTCCAAATACTGTACTCCTTTTTCTTTATACAGTTTTTATATCTCTGGGACATTTTTCTCAGGGCCGCACCTTATATCCTGTTGATCATCGTCGCAGCTTTTAAGGGACATATAGGGCAACCTCCCAAAAGGCTAAGGGACCTAGATGCTGAGGTCTAAGAGATAAAGGAAGTGATCATAGAACTTAACCAGCACCTTAAAAACAAGAAGAAGCAAAGGACTGTCCTGATCCTGACCCACCCTAAGCCCTCTGCATCTTACCCTGAGGCCCCCATTGCCCCGGCCCGTGGGGTTGTCAAATGGAGACCCTAGGAGGGGGAGTGGGAATGGGGTAGGACAAGAGATGCGAGAAATGGAGACAAGACAGGAGTCTGATCAAGGCTCGTTTATTGAAAAATTTCACGTGTATTTAGGATGGCTAAGGTTGGGGAGGGTCTCCAGTAAACGGGGTTGCTATGGTTACCTAACCTTAGAATGCTCTTTCCCTTGCCATCTATGGTCATGCCTGTCCTGCTAATTGTGGAGCTATCCCAGGAAGGAATGCAGCTACAGAGGTTAAGTAAACATCTCTAGGAGGTGGGTGAGGGGTGGTCTTGCCTGCGTACATGTCAGGCAGGCTTATGGTTGATGGAGATTTTACACAAGATGGAGTAGCCTGTTCCTCAAAACCAAGGTCCCTGAGGGGGCGGCTTCCCGCACCCCATTTTGGCAGACACGTGTCTGAATTTTCCTTCGGACTCCACAGCCGCTTCTTTGGCCACCCCCGTTTTGGCAGACACATGTCTGAATTCTCCTGCAGTCTCCACAGCCACTTCTTCGGCCACCCTCGTTTTGGCAGACACGTGTCCGGAACCTCCTGCAGCCTCCAAAGCCGCTTCTTCAGCCGCCCCCATTTTGGCAGACACATGTCCAGATTCTCCTGTAGCCTCCAAAACCACTTCTTCGGCAGCAGCTTATCCAGCAGCTTCCACTTCTGTGACTCCTCCCCCCGCTGCTACACAGTTATCAGAGCAAGTCCACACATTCCCAGTCAATGTTGTCCCAATAGACAAAAACCTCAGGCCTGGTATCCGTATTCTGCCACAGACTTGAAGAAACTACGCCAGGCTATTAAGGATGATGGTATTCATGCTCCATGGACCAGGTCCATTTTACAAGGCCTGCTTCAGAACCTTAATACCCCCCAAGATCGGAGGGACGTAACTCGCACTACGCTCCCAGGCCCCCTCTTTCTGCAATGGGAGGCATTTTTTTCATGACAAGTGTTTACAGCAATCGCGGAAAAATAGTCAAAATCAGCCAGAGGGGAATTTTGACGTATTGTTCGGAACAGGTCATTTGGAAACAGGAATTCAACAGGTAGAGGCCAAGTTACCACCCGGCTACTTTGATTAGGTATGTCTCTGCGCATTAAGAGCATAGAAGAGGCTGACACCACCCACAGGAGCAGCCTCTGGCCCCATTCTCTCCCTTCACCAAGAAGCGGATGAATCCCTGGCTAAATTCATTGCCAGGGTCCAATCAAGTTTGGAAAGAAAGATTTATAATCCTGACACCCATTTTCTCCTCCTGCGATCCACTGTCTGGGATGGCATGCTTCTGGAATTCCGACAGGCATGTATCAGTCTTAAGAATGAACATTCAGATAGCTGGATTTTAGCTACACAGGATCTTAGATCAAGCTTTTGTCGGGCCCCTACAATGCAGGCCTATGCAGCTACCCTACATAAGCAAAAAGGGGCTTGTTTTCAGTGCGGTTGCCAAAGGCATTGGTGTAACCAATGTCCAGAAAATAGACTGTGACCCCGCCTCCAGTCAGGGCAACCCCGCCTCCAGTCAGGGAACCAGATACCACGAATGCCTTGTCCCAGATGCCAGAAAGGGTTTCACTGGAGGAGAGATTGTTGGTTAAGGTTCCATAGGAATGGCATGCCCCTGCCAAATGTAAACAGGAATTTAAACTAGATGTGGGGCTTCCCTTAGCCCCTCCCCCAAGAGGGAATGAAGCAAGACTTTCTTACCGCCTTTCTCTCACCCATCGCTGTTTGCTCTTCTTGCTTCTGCTTTGCCTGTCATGTTTTGGCAGTTCCAGCTCACTCTCTACAGAGAAGAAAAGTTCCAGTGGCTGTCCTCCTCCATCGAGATAGACATGTGGCATTTCTTCCCTGGTCATTGACATTGGACTGACGCTTCTATCGGACTTGCTGGTACACCTTTGGACACTCCCTTTACACTGCTGGACTTCTCGAGGACTGACTGTAGCAGTCCATGGACCTTTCCACCAGCTGTCTCGGGACTTTGCAACGCCAGATCATCCCTCTCGCCCCTCAGGCTTATCAGGCCCCCACTCCTCCACGCATCAGGCAGCCCTCCTCTCCACCTACCAGACCTCTCTTCAGTCTCATTCTGTCCCTTGCTACTCTTACTTATCCCTCTCTGTCTTGTGCTAGTTCTTTTGAAGACGCTTACATGCTATCATTCAGGTTTCTTCCCAACAGGTTTCTATTCACCCCTACACTGCTATTCCCCTGACAGAGATGGAGCCTTTTACAGACACTGACCCATTTATATATGGCCAATAAGTAAGAGTGAGATGTTGGGAAATTGTGAGGATGTGGTTGAGCTTGGAAGGGTTTGAGCCTGAGGGGTGTGTCAATCCTGTTAGTCTCTCTCTCTCTACCAAGAGGTTGAGCAACAAGGGGCAGTAGAACCCCAAAGGTGTGCCTCCTCCTGTCAGTCTCCCTGCCTCACAAAGTGTCCCACACTTCTGATACTATGGCCATTAGTTAAAAAGAAAGGGGGAGATGTTGGGCAGTATGCCAGCTTCCCCCTGCTTATCCCTGCAGTCTATTTACATAACCAGTTATCTAGGAACCGCCCTGCCTACAGGGCATTGGTTTAATCCCCACTGGTTCACAATGTCTTTTTGCTCCGCCCCCTCTCGTAGTCACCCTGATTTCCACCAGTCTCTTTTCACTCCACCCTCTCTACAACACATCCTGTATCCACCCTACTTGGCGAGTATAAATACAGCTGCTCTTCTGTTTAACACACTTGGGATTGCCTTCCGGCTCCAAGAGTTCCAGAGTCTAGCTCCTGTGATGCTAGCTCGGCACGAGTTCCTGATCTCTCTCCCATACAGCAGCCTAGGTTGGCTCCAGTTGAGTCCTCTCCAACCCAGAGAGTGCTTGCTTGGGAAGAAGCACCCTCAGGCTCTCCTGGCACTACTAGGGAAAGATAAGAACAGGCTGGAGGGAAAGTAAGCAAAGTGGGTTAAGCGCAGGTGGCACAAAGTGCAAGGACTGACATAAGGATCCCGGTTTGAGCTCCCAACTCCCCATCTACAGGGGAGTTGCTTCACAGGCGGTGAAGCAGTTATGCAGGTGTCTATCTTTCTCTCTCCTTCTATCTTCTCCTCTCCATTTCTCTCTGTCTTATCCAACAACAATGACATCAATAACAATAACAAAAACCAAGGGCAATAAAAGGGAATAAATAAATATTTAAAAAAAAAACAGGCTGGGAATATGGATAGACCTGCTAAGGCCCATGTCCAGAGGAGAAACAATTACAGAAGCCAGACCTTCCACCATCTGCACCCCATAATGATCTTGGGTCCATGACCCCAGAAGGATAAAGAATAGGAAATCTTCTGAGGGACAGATGGTAGCACACCAGGTTAAGCACATATGTCACAAAGTGCAAGGACTGGCATAGGTTTCCTGGTTTGAGCCCCTGGCTCCTCACCTGCAGGGGGGTCACTTCACAAATGGTGAAGCAGTTCTGCAGATGTCTATCTTTCTCTCCCTCTGTCTGTCTTCCCTTCCTCTCTCTCTTTCTCTCTGTCCTATTATTATATGTCCTAAATCATAGGTGATGTAGAAAAAAATATTTAAAAAATGTATGCAGAAAAAATTGACTACTTTCTTCCTCAGCTGAAGGCTCCCCTCTCTGGGATTTCACTTCCTCTGAAATATTCCTCTTAATGGAAGAACAAGACAGTCTTATTCTATACTGACCTCTTGATCATGCCTGACTTTTGATTTCTTTGGACTATGATGGGAGAAGGGCCTGATGTCTGGTGTATGAGGAACCACATTACTTATTAATATACTAGGGTTAAGCTGGTCCTGAGAACTTTATGAGAGATTCCCAGAGGTTAAAAACAGAAGTGAAAATTGAATGAGAGGACAGAAGTATGGGGACAATGGTTGGCAAGTACCACCTTTTGATTATGGGAGGATCTAACAGAGGTCTAGGAAGCAATAACCATTTTTCGTCCAAGTCCACATGTGATAGGTGGCATATGCTATCAGCTGCACAGTAGAACAAGAGCTGGATGGTGTGGACAATTAGTATGTCATGGTCACTCAGTGCTTGGAATCTGGGTTCAGGTAGCCTTTGGTTCAAATCTGCACTCACTATAGTTTTTATTGCCACCAGGGTTATTGCTGGGCCTCAGTGACTACATGACAAATCTACCACACTCTGGTGGCCAACCTTTCCTTTTCTTTTCTATTTTTTCCTTTTCCTTTTATTTAACAGGGCAAAGAGAAATTGAGAGAGGGGGATGAGGAGATACAATGGGAGAGAGACAGAGAGATACCTTCAACACTGCTTCACTACTTAGGAAGCTTCCCCCATTTAGGTAGGGAATGGGGGCTTAAGCCCGAGTCCCTATGCATGGTAGCATTTGTGCTGGTGCACCACCTCTTGGCCCTGATATAAGTAACTTTAACAAGAGGCACAATAAAATGGCGTACAGAAGAACTATTTAATTTTTTTGGCCAGACTCCAATCATATGGCCACACCTAGCTTCAAGGAATGTGATCTCTGGTTGGCATGTGCCCAGCTGTGACTTCTATTACTAACAAAGATGAGAAGACAGAAATTAACTCCCAAATCACACATTTGTATCCTTGTGTGGAATGCTAAAGCCTGAAAGAATGATACTTGAGTTCTAAAAACAGAAAAATGGAACTCTGATCTAGCCTGGGGGATCAAGGAATTGCCTTCCTTAAAAAATGATTTGGAGTAGGGATTTAACCAAGTAAAATAGATGATACAAGGATGAGGAGGAAAGAGGCATGCTTGAGGAACTGAATACATTTTTAACTTAAGTAAACACATTAATCAGTTTGTTCTTTTCTCAGGGACCTGAGGCTGGTTGTGAAATATAATCTAAGTGGAACTAACACCAATTAGTTTCAAAGGACACTACCTATTTTCCAATATCATATCCCACTGCAATTGGTCTGACAGCCTAAAGAAGGCTCACAATGGCTTAGGAGGGTCCAATTATTCCATATAAGACCTGGATAAAGGAGGCAAGTCTTTAAGTGTGTAGCCTTAGAAGAATTGGTTCATCTGGTATGCCTCACTGGCATTAGCTACAATTTTAAATCACATGAAAAAATAGTCCTGTATTTTTTTCCTATAATGTATTGTTATACAATTTTGTTTTCATTTGTATTAAATACATAAATTTGAAATGGACTTGCAGGAACTCATTTCCATAGATTGCACATGAAAATAAGTTTCACAAAAAAAAAAATCAGTTTCAGTACTTTCCAGTTTTACCTCTTCATAGAGCTGTGGTAAGTATGAGTCATAGTAAACTAGAGGTCCCAGAATTTGAGAGAACCCAGTATAAAAAATTCATGAAATATGTCTGCACTGCTTACTCCATTTCTTTTTTTATTGCAATGGGGTGATCATTTTTTAAATTTTAATGTGCTTCTTTCCTTTGCTTTTTCATGGATATATAACCTTCACCTTGGTTGGCCCTAGACATGTGTAGAGAGGATAACAATCTGTGATGGGAGGAATGCAGAATGAAAGGCCAGGTGAGATCAATTTATAGTATTCAAAGTCAGTATTAGACTGCTAGACTGTTGTTGTAAGGATTTTCAGAAGTGGACACTGTACAGTTTACAAAAGTGTAGTGCAGTCCAATATACCAATACCACCTCAAATTCTTAGCTTTCTCTTACTCATTGCTACTGCCTGGGACTAATGCTACACCATACTATTTGCTTAAGTTATTATGACCATCTCTAAAATCAACTTTATTCTTTCTTATTTATTTGTTCCCTTTTGTTGCCCTTATTTTTTATTGTTGTAGTTATTACTGATGTTGTTGTTGTTGGATAGAACAGAGAGAAATGGAGAGAGGAGGGGAAGACAGAGGGGGGAGAGAAAGATAGACACCTGCAGACCTGTTTCACTGCCTGTGAAGCGACTCCCCTGTAGGTGGGAAACTTGGGGCTCGAACCAGGATCTTTACGCTGGTCCTTGAGCTTTGCGTCACCTGTGCTTAACCTGCTGCACTACCACCCAACTCCCTCAACTTCTTATTCACTCAAAAGGTGAATGTCCCTGCTTTTAAGAACTTTATCCCTTTTGAGTAACTCACTGTAAAAAAAAAGGAAAAAAAAAGTGTAGTGCAGTACAGGAAAAGGTACATTTAAGGAAGGTTGTCAGATAAAGAATGACCAGTTAAATTTGAATTTTAGTTAAACAATCAATGTTTTTAGTAAAATGTATTCCAAATACTGCATGGGATATCACAGTTTATCTGAAATTAAGGTTTCATTGAACACACTGTATTTTTATTTGGTAAGTCTGGCCATTCTAGTGCCCAGGGAACTTGCATGCCTGAGAATCCCTCCTTGTTCCATTTCCAGTGCTATGTGAACTAGAGTGATACTCTGGTCTATTTCTCTCTCTCTCTCTCTCTCTATCTATCTCACTCTCTCTCTTTTATATGAAATAAGTCTTAAGGATTCAATAAACTTGAGGGGACTGAGTGGTGGTGTATCAGGTTAAGCGCAGGTGGCACAAAGTGCAAGGACCAGCATAAGGATCCCAGTTTGAGCCCCAGGCTCCCCACCTGCAGGGGAGTCGCCTCACAGGCAGTGAAGCAGGTCTGCAGATGTCTGTCTTTCTCACCCCCTCTCTATCTTCCCCTCCTCTTTCAATATCTTTCTGTCCTATCCAAAACGACAGCAATGGCAACAACAACGATAAGCAACAAGGGCAACAAAGCAGAAAAAAAAATAGCCTTCAAGAGTAGTGGATTTTAGTGCAGGCATCAAGTCCCAGCAATAACCTTGGAGGCATAAATCAATCAATAAATAAAAAAATTTAAAAGAAGGATTCAATAAACTTGACAGCTAGGTTCTAGGACAGTTAGGTGAATAGAACAATACAGTGGGAAAATAAGATGTGAGGGAAATGGAGATCTTTCTAGTCATACTTCCTACCCAAACACTGAAGCCCTTTCACTGCAGAAACAGAAAGTACCAAGTACTTGTTTACTGTGCCTTTCCTGAATATAAATGAGGACACAGATACATCAACTTTGATTTTGACAAAAAAGCTGACACTTGGAAGGAGCAGGTGCCAGTGATAGGTGACAACAACAATCTTGGCAGCATCCAGGATGCGGGGTTGTCAGCAGCAGAAGCTGTGTGGGTCAGTGGTCATAGCAACAATAGTGCCTCTAAGGTGTTACAATGGCCATGGTTCCTGAGTGCAGAGCCTTCATACCTGATTCTGGCTCTCCTAGTGACCCTGCAAACTAGCCAATATCCTTGCAATGAATTTCTTTGCTCCTTTCCTTCACTACTCAATCCTCTTCCTTAATTCTAAAAACTATGAGCAAGGCAGGAGATAGCCCATCTGGTCGAGTGCCCATCTTACCATGTAGGTGACCCCATGCTCAAGCTCCAACACCACATGGGAGCATGAGAGCATTTGGAAAAGCTCCACAGATGGTGGAGCTGTGCTGCAGTATCTCTTCTCTGTTTCTCTCTGTCTTTGGAAAAAACAGTGTTGGCCTGGGTACAGTGAAATTGTGCATGTGTGAGTCTTTAGTACAACAAAAAGCAAAATTATCAGTGGTACATGAAGTCAAAGTCTGCAGAGGCATGAACTGTGGAGAGAAGCAAGAGATAGAACAGAATGGGCAAGCATGTGTCTGGAGAGGAAACAGAAGATAAGCTGGGAGGATGGAGTGCAGTGCAGTCTGCCCTCAGAGAACCAGTCTGGGAGCTCAAAGCAGTTCTTACTGCTTGATGGGGCTTGAGAGGATTAGTATTCATCAGGACTTCTTGGTGTGTGTGCCCTGCTAACTCTGAAATGTCTTGGCTTTATTTTTAATTTTCTTCTTTTTTTTTCTCCAGGGTTATCGCTGGGACTTGGTGCCAGTACTATGAATCTACTGCTTCCTGACAGCCATTTTTTTCAATTTTATTGGATAGGACAGAGATAAATTGAGAGAGTAGGGGGATGTAAAGGGGAGAGAGAAAGACAGACATCTGCAGACCTGCTTTGTTGTTCGTGAAGCGAACCCCTGCAGGTGGGGAGCTGAGGGCTTGAACCCAGACCCTTGTACTTAATACTATGTGTGCCTAACTGGGTGTGCCACCACCCAGCCCTATATATATATATTTGCCTCTAGAGTTATTGCTGGGGGTTGGTGCCTGCACTATGAATCCACTGTTCCTGGAGGCCATCTTTTCCATTTTTGTTGCCCTTGTTATTGCTGTTGTTGTTGGACAGAGGGAGGAGGTGAAAACAGAGAGGGGGGAGAGAAAGATGGACACCAGCAGACCTGCTTCACCACTTGTGAAGTGACCCACCTACAGGTGGGGAGCCAGGACCTCAAACTGGGATCCTTACACCAGTCCCTACACTTCATGCCATGTGCACTTAACCTGCTTCACTACCACCTGGTCCCCCCTATTTTTAATATTCTTAAGTTGTGATAAGATATATAAAATTTATCATCTTAACTATGCTAAGTTCAGTTCATTAGTATTAAGAACATTCACAGGGCTGGGGAAATAACATAGTGGTTATACAAAAAAATATTTTTATTTCTAAGGCACCAAAGGTCCCAGCTTCAATCCCCAGCACCACCAGAAACCAGAGCTTAGCAGTACTCTAGTAAAATCATCATCACCATCATTGCTGGGCACCTGGGAGGTGGCTCTGTGGGTAGGGTGCATGCCTTACCATGCCTCAGAATCTGAGCTCAAGTTCCAGCACCACACAAGAGGATGGATCAAAGAAAGAACCAGATGGAATTCCTTGAATGGTGGTGTGGTACTTTGATGCCTTACTCTCATTATCTGTTTCTATCTTTAATATATTGGCTCAGTGGCTTAGCACACATGTGAATCCCTGGATTCAATCCCAGTGCCACAATAATTAAGTAAATAAGATAAAATAACACTTGCATTGCATTACAATGAATCTCCAGAGCTAATCTGCAAATCTGAAGCTCTAAGTAAAACTCTCCTTTTGCTCCACCTCCTCCAGCCTCTGGTATCATTCTAGTTTCTGTTTCCATCAGCCTGGCTTGTTTGTTTGTTTACATTCTACATTTAAATGATATTATACAGTATTTATCTATGTCTGATTTATTTCACTCAACATAAAGGCCTCAAAGTCTATGCCTGTTGTCACATGTGACAGAATTTCTTTCCTTCCTGAAGTGGAATAATGGCCCATTGCACATGTTTACTATACCATGTTCTACTTATCATCCATTCATCCATCAGTGGACACTTGGTTTGCTTCTACATCTTGCCTGTGAATAATGCTTCTATTAACATGGGAATGTATATATCTCTTCAATGGATTTAAACTATTTTGAGTCTTTCTTGGCTGCAATCATGTCCTCATGAAGGGAATCTCTAAGGGAGAATCAGAGAGAGAGAGAGAGAGAGAATCTCTGAGGTCTAGCTGCCCAAAGCCTGCCTCAGCTCTCATTTAGTACAGATAAAATCTGGAATGTTGTGGGGGAAGTTTTAAATGGTGAAGTAGATTGTACAGCAATGGCCTGTGCAGGCAAGAGCCCACAAACTAGGGTTAGTTGAGAGTCACTGGCAGGAAGCTAGATGGTGGTACACCCAGTTGAATGGACACGTTATCATGTACAAGGACCCAGGCTCAAGTCTTGCATCCCTATCTACAATGGGGACGCTTCATGAACAGAGAAGCAGTGCTGCAGATCTCTCTCTCTCTCTCTTCCCCTCTACTTTCTTTTCCCCCTCACAATTTCTCTCTGGCTTAGCACATAAAAAGGAAAAAAGAGGAAACAATGGCTGCAGGGAGTTGCAGATTTATCATGTAGGCACCAAGTCCCAGAGATAATGGTGGTGGCAACAACACAACAAAAAACAGTCATGGGGGGTGGGCGATAGCACGGTGGGTTAAGCACACATGGCACAAAATGCAATGGACTGGCTCAAGGATCCTGGTTCGGGCCTCTGGATCCTCACCTGCAGGGGAGGTCGCTTCACAGGCAGTGAAGCAGGTCTGCAGGTATCTATCTTTCTCACCCTCTCTCTGTCTTCCCCTCCTCTCTCGATTTCTCTCTGTCCTGTCCAATAGCAATGACAACAACAACAATAACAGCAATGACAATAACAAGGGGAACAAAGGAAAAAAAGTCATAAGCAGGGGTCAGAACCAGTGAGATATTAAGTCCAGGAGTGTCACAGGGCTGATTCAGGTAGTGTCACAGTCTGGGAACTAGCTCAGAATAGTCATAGACTTAATTTTTTAATTATCTGTATTTATTGGATAGAAACACCCAGAAATTGAGGGGAAGGTGGAGATAGAGAAGGAGAGAGAAACAGAAACAACTGCAGTACTGCTTCACCACTTGGAAGTTTTCCCTCTACAGGTAGGGACCAGGAGCTTAAACCAAGGTCCCTGCACATTGTAACTTGTGTGCTCAACCAGGTGCGCCACCACCCAGCCCCCAGTCATAGACTTTCAACTTCAAATGCCAACAGGTGGACTGACAGGGAAAAGACTGTGTGGGCGAGAGATACTGTGCTAGTTATTTATTTATTTGCCTCCAGGGTTATCGCTGGGGCTCGGTGCCTGCACTACGAATCTACTGCCTCTATAGGCCATTTTTCCCATTGTTGTTGTTGGACAGGACAGAAATTGAGAGAGGAGGGGAAGACAGAGAGGGGGAGAGAGAGACAGACACCTGTAGACCTGCTTCACTGCTTGCAAAGCAACCCTCCATCCCCGCAGGTGGGGAGCCAGAGGCTAAAACCGGGATCCTTGCACCATTCCTTGTGCTTCATACTATGTGTGCTTAACCCAGTGCACTACCACCCAGCCCAGAATGTGCTACTTCTTAAACTCCACAGTGTTTGGTGGCTGCTATCAGGTCATAAAAGAACCACAATCCTCAACACTCTCATGAAAGCTAAGTGAGCTATTGGAGAGACACATGGCTACTGGGTGAACTAATGATTGGTCTAGCTTGTTAATCCCCTCCCTTTCGTAGCAAAAGTGTGAGTAGGGCAGAGAATGAACAAAGACCAGATCTGCAACCAATTAATTTTTTGTCTCCTGCACAACCTGAGGATGATTTAACATTTCATGATCTTGTTCTTTTTTCCCACTTGCCAACCCACACTGTTTTCCAGCTACACCTGACTGCACGTCACCCTCCAAAGCCATGCTGAGATCCCTATGGAGTTCCGAGCAGGCAGCTCAGCTGCTGCTCTGTGTCCGGGAGAAAATCAATGGTTTCCAAGGTGCCTCCATTTCAAAGCCAGCGTGCTTCTATTCATTCTGTGCCTTTGGTGCAGAACTCTCTCTGCTTCACTTGAAAAAGCCCATTAGCGACCTCCCCCCACTCCCACCCCCGGCACCTTACACTCAAGAGCCAGACAAAATGTCACAACTAGAACATATACTTCACTCTCTGTTCTTCTAGATGCAGAATTAATCACAACTCTTCCCACAACCCTCCCCCAGCCTTGCTTTTGCATTAGACAGTTTGTATCTATCTGTCTTCCTTGCCTGCTCTTGAGCACAGTGGCTGCAGAAAGCCCATAGGTTCATTATTATATCACCACTTGACACAGGACCTGGCAGAGCTGGGCTCAAAAAAAAGTGGGGGAGTCAGGTGGTAGTGCAGTGGGTTAAGTGCAGGTGGCGCAAAGCACAAGAACCAGCGTAAGGATCCCGGTTGGAGCCGCCAGCTCCCCACCTGCAGAGGAGTCACTTCACAAGTGGTGAAGCAGGTCTGCAGGTGTCTATCTTTCTCTCCCCCTCTGTCTTCCCCTCCTCTCTCCATTTCGCTCTGTCCTAGCCAACAACAATAATAACTATAACAATAAAATAACAAGGGCAACAAAAAGAAATAAATATTTAGCAACAACAAAAAAAGTGGACAAATTGAATGAGTACTCTTCTTTGTCTCATCCCACTTCATAACCCAACAGCACATCTCAATAGGTTTCAGATACATTCCTGCTTGATCTATATACCGGTACATTTTCATTCCTATCCATTCACAACAGCATTTGGTGTTGAAAAAGCACATTCATAACAGACACACACACACAGTGGTTGATTTGACTAGATGTCTTGGTTTAATGCCTTCATCCACAAAAAAGAGTTTGAGTAGGTCTTTGAAGTCATCTAGCGCAACCTCTTGCACGTGTATGTGTGCTGGTGGGTTTCTATTCTGAAGTGTGGAATACCTTCCTTTGATTCTACACTGCTTCATTGCCAACTCTTGTTCAATTAACACATTTGGTATTTCTGTTGAAAAATCTTAGCTGAAATGGGGCTGGGTCGTGGCACAACTGGTTGAGCATATGTATTACAATACGCAAGGATCCAGGTTTGAGCCCCCCATCCCCAGCTGCAGGGGGAAAGCTTTATGAGTGGTAAAGCAGGGCTGCAGGTGTCTCTCTGTCTCTCTCCCTCTCTATCACCCCCCCTTCTTGAATTCTGGCTGTCTCTATTCAATAAATAAATATAATAATAAAAATTAAAAACGAAAAGAAAAATCTTAGCTGAGAAATAAGCAGAGAATCAAATAGCCAAGGGCACTGAGAATATTACAGAAGCCAGAAGTCAGCTAAACAGCTGTGAAGATGCCTTGTGATGGCCTTCCAAAAAGACTCAACTAAGCAGGATACCCCACTAGTGCCATATTATGGCTACAGGAAGAAAAAGCACGATGGAATGTGAAGACCTAGAGTGATCAGGCCAGTTTGACATAATATGTCTCTAGAGATAATATTTTTTTTTCATATCTTTTTCCCTGACCAGGGTTATTACTGTGTATCTAGTGGCCATTTTGTTAATAGAGCCTGAGGGATAAACAGAGAAACAGAGAGAAAATGGGATAGAGAACTGGAGACACTTGCAGTACTGCTCCACCACTTGTGAAGCTTCCCCCATCTGTAGGTGGGGACCAAGGGCTTAAACCTGGGTCCTCAAGCATGGTAATATGTGCACTCAGCTGGGTGTCAGAGATATCTTTAGGATAGAAAGATTCTGGGCAGGGGAGATAGCATAATGGTTATGGAAATAGACTTTCATACCTAAGGCTCCCAGATGCCAAGTTCAACCCCCTGTACCATCATAAGCCAGAGCTGAGCAGTACTCTGGTAAGGAAAAAACAAAATGGACAAAGATTCAGTAGCTTTCGCTCACACATAAATTAGATCAGGCCACAAAGATAAAACATTTCTTAAGGTATACAACATACAATCTACCCCTATCTGTAACCAAGAGTCTCAAGAGAATAACCTGATGCCCACATTGTAGAATGACTAATGCACTATTTCCTGCACAGAGCTTTCTCTGTACAAAGGTATATAAATCAAAACCTGAACTCTGGAAAGGAGGTGTAGCTTATCATACATGTTTTGAAAACTTTTACCCTAGGTTCACATTCTCAGAAAAGCTCTGAAATTTGCCTGAAAGGTGGCACAATGAGTAGGGCAATGAACTTGGAAGCATGAGGTCCCAAGTTTGATCCCTAGCATCTCCTGAGCCAGAGTGATTCTTTGTCATTCTCTCTTACACACAACTCCCACCTCTTCTTGTATGGACAAGCACGAAATTCTCAAAAATAAGACCCCAAGTTCACATGTGGTACAGCGATGCTCTGGCTTTCCCTCGTCCTTCTCCATCACCATCTCCTTCCCCTCTTTGTCATAAATAAATACTTTATCAGTAATTTCAGTTGTACTCACACAGAGGTGATTATTTCAATCAACATTGTGAAGGCCATTGTCTTCTCTACTATTTATAAATGTCTGCTATTTGGAAGATATTTTACTGGGCATTGATTTTAGCAGTTGTGGGAGGGCCACTGCAAGAGTAGTTGCAGTGAAATTATTATATCAGGAATCTGGCTCTGAAGATGACCAGGAGGAAAGGGGGAAGAGAGGGAGCAAGGAACCTTAAGAGACTGGAGGGTGTGTGTGGAGAGTGAGGAAGGGAAGTGGAACATGGAGGAAGGCTGGCCCTTTTTTTGTGAAACATGGAGGAAGGGTTGTTGCGACAGGTGCTGATGAAGATACTTGTTAGTGACAGTAAGTGTAGCAGTTGAAAAGGAGTGAATCCATACTGATGGGCTCTGTATTCATAGTGAGCCAGACATCACCATTGTTTGATAGGGAGTAACTCTCTTGCAATGATAGAGAAGTCAGATTCCTGACCACTGTTGGGGACCACTTTCTCTTTCTACCTTTCACTGGCTTATGAACTTGAGGAACTTAATTTTAATATGTGCCTCCATATATCCTCCGTTGAATGGAGATGACAAGAACTCTCAGTCGGTTATTTTGACAATCAAATGAGTGAAAATATGTGACAGGCTTACAACAGTGCCTGGTGTATCATACACACTGTAGAATAACAGCTGTTATTAATACAATTTCCAGCACCATCCTCTGCTATGCCAGAAGTTTTACAGCTGAGGGTTGTAAAGACTGGGGGCAGTTGATAAGTGTAACAGGAGAATGCACTAAGATCATACAAGATTACTGAGTGATGCTGAGGGAGGTAGATAAGGCCAGAAGATTAAACTCTGTAGCAGTGTCAGTCTTCACATCCCAGTGATATTATTGCTGAATTGCCTAAATAGATGGGTTTTATTTCCCTTTAGAGATAAGAAACTTGAGGTTTAGAGAGGTCTAATTAGTTGGCAGGTATAACTGATTGGACTCCAGTGCTCTATCTTTTGACCACAAAGCAGCTCACAGACCAAAGTCTCATCAAGAAATTTAAAGCTGTGGTTGCAGTGGTGGTGATGGCGACGACTGTGTTGTACCTCTTACAAAGAAAGAAAATGAAAATTATGGAGCACTTCTGTAACACTGGCTAGTGGACATTTCATTGAAAATAAAAAAATTTGGGGGTTGGGCGGTAGCGCAGTGGGTTAAGCGCTGGTGGTGCAAAGCACAAGGACCAGAGTAAGTATACTGATTCGAGCCTCCGGCTCCCCACATTCAGGGTGGTTGCCTCACAAGCGGTGAAGCAGGTCTGCAGGTGTCTTTCTCTCCCCCTCTCTATCTTCCCTTCTCTCTCCATTTCTCTATGTCCTATTCAACAACATCAATAGCAACAATAACAATAACGACAACAATAAGGGCAACAAAACAAGGGCAACAAAATGGGGAAAAATGGCCCCCAGGAGCAGTGGATTTGTAGTGCAGGCACCGAGCCCCAGCAATAATCATGGAGGCAAAATAAAATAAAATAAAATAAAATAATTTTTAAAAAAGCTGGGTGCTGGGGGGTAGCACAGCAGATTAAGTGCACATGGGACATAGTGCAAGCACAGATGCAAGGATCCCATTTTGAGCCCCTGGCTCCCCACCTGCAGGGGGTTGCTACACAGGCAGTGAAGCAGGTCTGCAGGTGTCTATCTTTCTCTCCCCCCTCTCTGTCCTATCCAACAACAACAGCAATAACAATAATAATAACAATGATAAATAACAAGGGCAACAAAAGGGGCAAAATAGCCTCCAGGAGCAGTGGATTCATAGTGCAGGCACTGAGCCCCAGTGATAACTCAGGAGGAAAAAGAAATGAAAGATGAGAGCGGAGAACATAGCATAATGACTACACAAAAAGACTTATTCCTGATGTTCTGAGGTACCAGGTTCAATCCCCTGCATCACCATAAGTCAGAGCTGAACAGTGCTTTGGTAAAACAGCAACGACTATAACATTTAAAAAAAAAAAACCTGATGAAACTTATAATGTATATTATCAGGGGTGGACACACACACACACACATATAAGGGGATCTAGTAAGGTTTGCTAAATGTTAAATGACTCTGAAGGTATGAAAGAAGGCAAGGGCTGACTGAATAGCTCACTTGGATAGTATACTTGCTTTGCCATGGCATGATCCAGATTCAAGTCAGTCCCTACAACACTAACGGGAGATTAGTGTTGTGAAAAAAAGACTTTAGTGAGATTAGTGTTGTAAAAAAAAGACTTTCTCTTTAACAGTAAATATTGACAGCACCAAGAAATAACTGAAATGCTATAAAACACTCACTTCACACAAGTGGAATCACCCAACAATATTAACTGTCCTACTAGCATCTTCATGGTGATGGCCCAGCTGGTTTAAATGGGTCTCCATGGTTACAGACATGCTCTATGTTTCCATGGTTACAATCCTCAGTCTTTCAGAGGAGTTGGGTATATGGATATATGGTTCTTTTTTTTTTTTTTTTTTTTTTTTAGAAAATTCAAAGGATATTGTTTTCTTTGTTCCGGGGGGGGGGGGCAGTGGCAATAATATTGGTGATAGCTCACTGAATGAGGAAATGGGGATAGATCGTGTCAGTGGAATGAGCTCCCTCTATCATGAACCAGAGTATCTGACTTACTCTCTGCAGAGAGCTGGCCTGAGGGAACAATATGCTTTGTTTGGATATGGCTCTCTGGACAGGGGCTGGGTGGTGTTCCTAGGAATTCTTTCACAGTGGAATCCCGTTAAGGTGAGATCTCACTTCTTCCATAAAATCCCTCTAGTCTCTTTGCATTAATTTCATGCACAGACTTCACTTCAAATTACCTCTGTTGACCATTTCAACATCAGCTACAAGGCAAGAGCCCAGAGTCAAGACACACAAGGAAGATTCCCCTGACCTTCCTTGGAAGAGGGAAGTTGTGTGGAATTCTAGTGCCCTCTTGTGGGATTTCTAATAGTTTCAGCTTTACTCATTCTCTAAGGGGGGAAAAGTAAGTTTTACTATCAAGTGTTTAGGAAGCAAAAATAGTTTTTCTCCATGAATATTAATGTAGCTATCCACCCACAACCCAACAAACTTTACAGAGTATCTATTAAATTTCATTAGGTTCCAGAAATAACAACAAAGATAGCCTTCACAACCTGAGTCTGTGGAGAGAAAAAAACAAATAAACTCTTTTTTTTTCCTTTCTTTAATTTCTTTATTGGGGGATTAATGTTTTACGTTCGACAGTAAATATAATAGTTTGTACATAACATTTCTCAGTCTTCCACATAATAATACAACCCCCACTAGGTCCTCTGTCATCCTTTTTGGACCTCTACTCCCCTCCACCCCACCCCAGAGTCTTTTACACCAACCCCAGTTCAGGTTCTACTTGTGTTTTCTCTTCTGGTCTTGGTAAACAATTCTTAATAGAACAAAGAGCTAAGGGAGAATGATAGCAGCAGGGACCCATTACTAGGGAAGCTGTGCAAGCTGTAGCCTTTTTGGTTTTTGTTTTTCCACCAAGGTTATCACTGCAAATTTCACTGTTTCCAGCGGACATTTTTCTTCCTTTCTCATAGAAGTGAGAAGCAGAGAGGAGAGACATTTCAAGCAATGCTCCACATCTTGTGAAACTTCTCTCCTGCAGAGGTGGTGACCAGGGACTTTAATCCAAGACCTTGTACAAGTTGATGTGTGTGCTTCACAGAGAGAAAAATGAGAGAATGGGGGGATAAAAAATAGAAAGACAGTCTACGGCCATACCACCCTGAACATGCCCAATCTTGTCTGATCGTGGAAGCTAAGCAGGGTCAGGCCTGGTTAGTACTTGGGATGGGAGAAAATAGAAAGACAGACACTTGCAGATCTGCTTCACTGCTCATGAAGCGTCCTCCCTGCAGGTGGAGAGCAGGGGCTTGAACCTGGGTCTTTGTACATGGTAAGGTGTGCATTCAACTGGGTGTGCCACCACCTGGCTCCCTCTTTGTGTGCTCTTCTCTGAATGAAAAATAAAAGCAGCCTAGGAGTAGTGAAACTGCATATTGACAGCTACCTTAACCTCATCCCCTCAAAAACAAATACAGGCTGGGAAAAGGTACAGACACACACTCTCTGCTCTGGCTCTGAAAAGAACCTCAGTTCTTCAATTTTCTCTAGAGACCTCTGGGGGTTTCAACTTTCACTGGTTTCTTGATTATACATATAGAGATCTTCTGTCATACATACACACACACACACTTGATTTTTTTCTTTTAAAAAAGTGTTTTTAAACTTTATTTTTATTTCTTCATAATTATTTATTATTGGATAGAGACAGAAAGACATTGAGAAGGATGAAGGAGGTAGAGAAGAAAAAAGATAGAGACACCTGCAGCCATGCCTCAGCACTCATGAAGCTTTCCCCATGCAGCTGAGGACCAGGGGCTTGAACCTGGGTCATTGTGACCTGTAATGAAAGCGCTTAAGCAGGTGCGCTACCACCTGGCCTCCCACACCTATGCTCTTCTTACCTTTAGTTTACCTTTTCATTTTTAAAAGATTTGAGGCTATCTACTGCACCAAAGCAAAAGACTCAGGAGGACAGAATGAGGAGGACGTTAGGGTTCTGGTGCATGATGACAGAAATGGACCTAACTTGGGGACGAGAGTGTTTTTTTTAGACATCTATCATGGGGAAATGAAAAATTATACACGTGTCAACAACTGTACTGTACGTAAACCATCATCCAACCACCAATAAAATGACATTAAGCAAAAAAAATTTGCTATCATTCATTTTGCTTATTTTTTCTGGTCAGAGATGTTTTTTACATACCCCTCCTTCATATAAGATAATGAAGACAGAGACAGAGGAGAGACACTGCAGCACCACAGCACTGCTCCACCACTTGTGAAGCTTCCCCTGTGCATACTCCCATACACTGGGCTGTCAGAAAAGTCATGCCACATTTTTGCGAAGAACACAGAAAATGAACCAGGTTGTGGTACACCTAGTTAAGTGCACACATTATAGTGTGCAAGGCCCCAGGTTCAAGCCCCTGGTCCCTACCTGCAGGGAGACAGTTTCACAAGTGGTAAAGTAGGGCTGTAGGTGTCTGTTTCTCTCCCTCTCTAGCTCCTCCTCCCCTTTCATTGTCTTTCTATCTCTATGAAAAAATATACAAATAAATGGTATGATTTTAAAAAAAGAAAGTGAAAAACAGAGAAAATATGTCATGATTTTTCCAATAGCACAATAGTTCCAAGGACTTGCACCTGTGTCCTTGTGCAAGGTAAAATGCATGCTCTACCAGGTGAGATCTCAGCCACTACCCCCTCCTTGTAACACTATTCTCTACTTCAATATTTCTACTTAATATATTTTGAAGATGATTCTTGGGGGCTAGGCGGTGGTGCAGCAGGTTAAGTGCACATGGTGCAAAGCACAAGGACTGGCGCAAGAATCTGGTTCGTGTCCCCGACAACCCCAGCTTGCATGGGGGAGGGGGCCGCTTCACAGACGATGAAGCAGGTCTATAGGTATCTTTCTCTCCCCTTCTGTCTTCCCTTCCTCTCTGAATTTCTCTCTGTCCTATTCAACAACAACAGCAGCAGTTAACAGCAACAATAATAACAGCAGTGATAAACAACAAGGGCAACAAAAGGGAAAAAAAATAGCCTCCAAGAGCAGTGGATTTGTAGTGCAAGCACTGAGTCCCAGTGATAATCCTGAAGGCAAAAAAAAAAAAAAAAGAGATCTCTGCCATTTCCCCCCACTCTTTGGTAACACAATCCTCTACTTTGATATTTCTACTTAATATATTTTGAAGATGATTATATATACGGATATATAGATTGATTCATTCTTTAAAACAGCAAAGCTCTGTTCCACACATTTCATTTAACCAGTCTCCCTCCCAGGATGGACATTTATTCCCAACCTCTTGCCAAACAAAGCTCAATTAAATGATGCATTTTACACATCGAGTATGTGTGCACATTAAATTCCTACCAATGGAATTATACTTCTGTTGCAATTTTTATGGGTCTTGAAAAATTGCCCTCCAGGGATCAATTCACATCCTCAACCATCAAGCATTTCCCATACTGCTACCAGTGTGTAGTTTAAATTTTTTTTTTTATTCCTACTAATCTGTCAGGTGAGAAGTATTGTTATATAGTTCTAGTTTAATTTGCATTTTTATGAGTAAGGTTGAGCTTTTTTATGTATAATTAGTATGGTGTTTAGATATACATGTGGTTTTTTTTGCCTCCAAGGTTATCACTGGGGCTATGTGCTTGCACTACGAATTCACTACTCCTAGAGGCCATCTTTCCCATTTTGTTGGCCTGGTTGATTGAGAAAGGAGGGGAGACAAAGATAGACACCTATAGACTTGCTTCAGCACTTATGAAGCTACTCCCCCACAGGTGGGGAGCCCAGGGCTCCAACCGGGATCCTTACATCAGTCTTTGCGCTTTTGCACCACCTGTGCTTAACCCGCTGCGCCAACGCCCAACCCACAAGGTTGAGCTTCTTTTTTTAATATTAAAAAAAATTAATTAATTTTCTCTTTTGTTGCCCTTGTTTTTTTATTGTTGTTATTGATGTCATCATTGTTGGATAGGACAGAGAGAAATGGAGAGAGGACAGGAAGACAGAGAAGGGGAGAGTAAGACAGACACCTGCAGACCTGCTTCACCACTTGTGAAGCGACTCCGCTGTATGTGGGGAGCCAGGGGCTCGAACCGGGATCCTTACACCAGTCCTTGTGCTTTGTGCCACCTGCACTTAACCCACTGCACTACGGCCCGACTCCCTGTTGAGCTTCTTTTAATATATTTAAGAACTATTTCATTTCTATCAATTGTGTGTTCATATCCTTTGCCCTTCCATCTACTAGAGTGATGATTTTTTTTTCTGGTTGAATTTTTCATATCATTCAAATGCAAAGGAAACTAGGCATTTTTGTGACACATGCAATTTCAGTGTTCTCATGATGACTTCTTAAAAGTTAACTTTTATTTCAGATAGAAAGGGGTGGGGAGAGACACCACAGCACCACTCTATCACCCATGGAGTTACATCCAGTACCATGTGGTACCAGGGCTCAAAACTGATATCTCATTCATAAGGCATGAGTTCTACTGGGTGAAGAACTATCTCCTCACCCCAGAAATTAGGCCTTTATTTGTTATATAAGTTGCAAATATGCTTTTGTTTCTTTGGCTGTGCAGAATTTTTCTTTAATTGAGTTCAATATATTAATACTTTTAAGTTTTTTTCCCTTTTGTTGCCCTTTTTTATTGTTGTTGTAGTTATTATTGATGTCATCATTGTTCAATAGGACAGAGAGAAATGGAGAGAGGAGGGGAAGACAATGAGGGGGAGAGAAAGATAGACACCTGCAGACCTGCTTCACCACCTGTGAAGTGACTCCCCTGCAGGTGGGGAGCCAGGGGCTTGAACTGGGATCCTTACTCCGGTCCTTGCGCTTTGCGCCACATGTACTTAACCCGCTGTGCTACCACCTGACTCCCAATACTTTTATTTTAGACTTCTAAGTGTTACATTACCTCCAGGCAATTATTTCTCATTCTGAGGTTATTATTATTATTTACCAGAGCACTGCTCAGCTCTGGCTTATGTTGGTGCAGGGGATTGAACCTGGGACTTTGGAGAGTTAGGCTTGAGAGTCTCTTTGCATAACCATTATGCTATCTACCCCTATGAGATTTTTTTTTTTTTTTTTTTTTAGTTTTCCACAGCTGGGAGGTGGTACAGTGGACAAAGCATTGGACTCAAAAGTATGAGATCCTGAGTTTGATCCCCAGCATTGCATGTGATGATTTGGGTCTCTCATAATACTAAAAAATAAAAATATCCTACATTTTATGGTTTCAGTTTCTACAGTAAAATATTTATTCCATCTAGCATTGTTTTTCCACCAGAGCTTCACTGGAACTTTGCATCTGTATGACTGTACCTTTCCCAATGGCTTATTCCAGATAGAGGATGAAATTTATTGTCTCCAGGGTTATCGCTCGGGCTCGGTGCCTGTACTATGAACCCACTGCTCCTAGAGGCCATTTTTCCCATTTTGTTGCCCTTGTTATTATTGTTATTGCTTGTGAAGCTACCCTCCCCCAAAGGTGGGGAGCCCGGGGCTCCAACCAGGAACCAGTCTTTGCGCTTTTGCACCACCTGTGCTTAACCCGCTGTGCTAACGCCCTACCCCCAAGGTTGAGCTTTTTTTATATACATTTTTAAAAATTATTTTCCCTTTTGTTGCCCTTGTTTTTTATTGTTGTTGTAGTTATTGTTATTGATGTCTTTGTTGTTGGATAGGACAGAGAGAAATGGAGAGAGTTGGGGAAGACGGAGAAGGGGAGAGAAAGACCAACACCTGCAGATCTACTTCACAACTTGCGAAGTGACTCCCCTGTAGGTGGGGAGGCAGTGGCTTGTACTGGGATCCTTACGTTGGTCCTTCTACTTTGTGCCATGTGCGCTTAGCCAGCTACGCTACTGTCTGGCCCCCAGATGAAATTTTATTTTGAGCTGGAGTGTGAGGCAGGACCCAACCTTTGTTCCCCCACATGCCTACCCAACAGTCCCAATGCCAGAGACTAAGTAATCTACTTCACCTGCCCACCCCCTCCACAGATGTGAATTCTTTGTATGTGTTCCAGAGCTTTGAGAGCTAGATGAGCTTTATTCCCACTCTGGCCCTCATCCTTTAAGATAGGTACATTGTCGCTTTGTATTAAAATATGGGAGAGACTTGAGTGTGTTTGTATGTGCAGGGAGAAGAGCAGATGGTGAAGGAGAAGTACAGAGGGACACAAACAGGACCAAGAAGCAAAAAAGAGTCCAATTAATGACAGATGCAAGTCGAAGTGGTGAATTTCCCTAGCAGCTTTTTTGCATAATGTGAGGAGACTTCCCTTCTAGTTCTAATTACTCTCCCTCACAATTTGTCAGTCTTCTCTCGGCCTGTCTTCCACACCCCATCTGGAATCTGCGTCAACTGTGTCCTCTCATAAGCATTCCACTTCTCTTGAGTTAACTCTCCAAGCTGAATCTGTGCTCTGACTCCTCTTAGCTTCGGCTGGTCTTCATTAGGCCCCCTGGGTTGCCCTTAATGTTTATTCCTCTCTCACCTCTGCTGCCTTCCTCTCTCCAGGCAGGTGACCTGCCTCATGGGGGGTGTGGGGGGGTAAGGAATGCAGGTCCTCTATCTGGAGTCCATATTTGGGATTCAAGAGGTTGAGAAGCTGAAATTATATGTAAAACTTTGGGTGATGTACTCTTATGAGGGGTAAAACATCTACAGTGGTCATCAAATTCTTCACCTCTCAAATGCAACAATGAAAAATCGAGTTATGTTGAGCATAATCAACAACTGAGTATGCCAGTATTAATCCCCTTTAACTTTTCACTCTTGACCTCAGAATTTAGCCACAACAATCCCATTCTTGTTTTTTTTTATTTTTAAAATATTTTCATTTTATTATTGGATAAAGACAGAGGCATTGAGGAGGGAGGGAGAGTGAGAAGGAAAGAGACAGAGAGACAACTGCAGCCCTACTTCACCACTCGTAAAGCCTTCCCCCTGCAGGTGGGGACCAGGGGCTTAAACCTGGGTCCTTGTACACTGTAATGTGATCATCCTGATTTCTTTTTCTCTGCTTTTGGGGGGGATGTAGGTGTCCTCCTGTTATCCAACATCTACCCTATACCTCATCCTTTGAGTCCATCCTTATGGCTATACTATTTTCTTTCATTACTTTTAGCTCTTCCATGCTCTATTGCTCCTTCTTTTCAAACTGGTCTCCCTCACTCCTAAATGTAGGAAAATAAGACAACCCCACCGTTTTGTTCTTAGTTCCTCTTGCACTTGATGCCCCCTCCTCTGGATTTGATGTCTGTGGCTGTCACAGTACATCATTACTGCTATTTTTATGTATTTGTCACTCCCACTAGATGGTGAATTTAAGGAACACGTCTCACTTATTTTTATACCTCTAGAAAAGTGTCTCAAATATCATGACAGCTTAATACATAGTCAAGAGTTAATGAGGGGGCCAGGTTGTGTTGCACCTCAGCATGCTGAAGGACCCAGGTTCAAACCCCCAGTCCTCAATTTCAAGGGGAAAGCTTCACGAGCAGTAAACAGTGCTGATGGTTGGTCTCTCTTGTCTCTTTCTCTCCGTGTGTGTGTGTGTGTGTCTGTGTGTACATACATATTCTCTCCTTATCCAATAAATACAAATCAATAATAGCTTTAGAAAAACGAACTAATCAGTTTAGTTCTTTAGAACTACTTCTGCACTAGATCTTTCCTTAAAGTATAGAAACCAGAATGGGAAACAGGTAGACATATTATAGGTTTGTTCAAATATAGCACAACCATATTTTTTTCTTATATTTCTCTTCTCTCTTACATTACCCAATGCTAGACACACTACTAGTTATTTCTTTATTGGCTATAGCAACACACTGTGCTAGCACAAATGACCCCTTAACCTTTTTTGTTTTTTGTATTATAGCTCAGAACTCAAAGCTCATGCTCTAGTAAGTATAACTTGTATTATTAACACCTGAACTTAAGTTATTACTGCCTAAAATGAAGAGCAATAATTGCTTACTGGCAGTACAAAGCTTATTTTATAATAGTTTACTTATGAAAGGGAGAAATCACCTTTTATTCTCTTTAGAATGATCCATAAACAAATTATCTAATTGTCCAGCATAGTCAGCAGCATTATAGCAAAAAATATATATATCCAGAGCATTGCCCAGCTCTAGTTTATGATGGTACAGGGAACTGAACCTGGGACTTTAGAGCCTTAGGCATGAGAGTCTCTTTGCATAGCTACTATGCTATTTATCCCCGCCTATAGCAACATATTTGACTGCTGATCTTAAAGAACTGCATCCACTTGACAACACTTTAAAATCTATTTCTATGGTTTTTGTCAGTGTTTCCTTTTTATAAATAAAAATTAAAAAGGAGTCAGGCGGTAGCACAGCAGGTTAAGCGCAGGTAGTACAAAGCGCAAGGACCGGCATAAGAATCCTGGTTCGAGCCCCGGCTCCCCACCTGCAGGGGAGTCACTTCACAGGCGGTGAAGCAGATCTGCAAGTGTCTATCTTTCTCTCCCCCTCTGTCTTCCCCTCCTCTCTCCATTTATCTCTGTCCTATCCAACAACAATGACATCATCAACAACAATAATAATAACTAAAACAACAAAACAACAAGGGCAACAAAAGGGAAATAAATAATAAAATTAAAAGATTAAAAATTAAAAAAATAAAAATCTATTTCTAATTACTACATGCCAGGCTTTTTACTGATCTTAGTGTTTCTGTTGTTTTTTCAAATATTTGCCTGTCCAGAATTCTTTGGTAACAACACCTCCAACTTCTTTTATGGAATATGGCAGAGACCAGAAATTTGCAGAGCACCTAAAAAAATCCTGTGACAATCTGAGTGACAGAATACCTGACCAATCAGGGCCTCAGTCTTGCTTGGGCCACCAGGTTTCAGATCCTACCATGATGCCAACCGGACTTCCCTGGATAGATGACCCCACCAATAGATAGATGACTTCCCTGGAGACCTGCCCCACTAGGGAAAGAGAGAGGCAGGCTGGGAGTATGGATCAACCTGTCAATGCCCATGTTCAGCAGGGAAGCAATTACAGAAGCCAGACCTTCCACCTTCTGCATCTCATAATGACCCTGGGTCCATACGCCCAGAGGGATAAAGAAAAAGAAAGATATTAGGGGAGGGGATGGGATATGGAGCTCTGGTGGTGGGAACTGTACCCCTCTTATCCTATGGTCTTGTCAGTGTTTCCATTTTATAAATAAAAAAAAATCCAGTGACACCACAGTGCTCTCAATTAATGACAACAGGCAACTAGAAGTTGCTAATACTAGCTAGCCTCAGCTGAGGGAGGTAGAAGAAGCAAATGCAAATCTAATTCTTATCATTTTTAAGAGATCTGTGTGAAAAAGCACCAAAGCAGTTTTATTTTAGTGCTTCCAATTTATGTGAATAACTTAAAGCTGTATCAGAATAAGAAAGACTCCCACATTGTATTGGGACTGCACAACTCAGCACATATAACACTAGGCATCATGTTTCTAGAATAAAACATGAAAACTGAAGTATGCATTTCATTACAAATGTTCTTTAACTCCAGGTGTAGTTCCTATCTTCAGTGTTATATTTCTGGGACTTCAAAACACACACACACAGACAGCTTAAAACAATAGCATTTTATTCTCTTAGTTGTGGCATCCCAAAGTCAAGGTGTTATCAGGCCCACATTCTCCTAACACCCCAGCAGAGAATCTTTCTTCACCTCTTCCAGCTTCTGGTGGCCTGTAGTCTATTGGCTTGTGGCAGCTTAACTTGAACCTCTACTTTCAATTTCTCAAAGCTTCCCTCCTTGTTTGTCTGTGTTAAATCTTCCTTTTCTTTCTCACTTATAAGGATGCCAGTCATTGCCTGTTAAGATCCACCCTAAACTTATCAACATGATCTTATTCTTAAATCATAATGTCAGGGGACTGGCAGTAACACACAGGGTTAAGTGCACATAGTACAAAGTGCAAGGACAGGTGAGCCTCCAGCTCCCCTGCAGAGGGGTCGCTTCACAAGTGAAGCAGGTGTGCAGGTGTCTTTCTCCCCCCACCCCCATCTTCTCTTCCTCTCTCAATTACTCTCTGTCCTATCCAACAGCAACAACAATGGAGAAAGATGGCTTCCAGGAGCAGTGGATTCATAGTGTAGGCACCAAGCCCCAGCAATAACCCAGGAGGCAAATAAATAAATAAATCTTAATTTCAAGAGGGCCAGGTGCTGGCACATCTGGTTGAGGGCACGTTACAACGCACAAGGACCCGGGTTCAAGCCTCCAGCGCCCACCTGCAAGGGGAAAGCTTTTCGAGTGGTGAAGCAGTGTTGCAGGTGTCTGTCTCCTCCCTATGACCCCCTTCCCTCTCAATTTCTGGCTGTCTCTATCCAATAAATAAATAAATAAATAAAGATAATTTTAAAAATCATAATTTCAATTTACAAAGACCTTTATTTCAATTAAGGCAATATTAAGAAGTTCTTGGTGGACTTGGCTTTGGTGCTCCCTCAGACTCAAGTCTACAGATGTTGAGGAAATAAAGGAGAGGACCACTTAAAATTTTTTTGTTTTTTACTAGAGTACTACTCAGCTCAGGCTTATGGTAGTGCAAGAGATTGAACCTCAGTGGACTTCAAAGCCTTAAGCATGAGTGTCTCTTTGCATAACTATTATGCTATCTACCCCCTGTGAGAAACACTCCCTTTACTGCTTTTAGCTAGTTTTGTGATTTGGAGGTTTATGGCTCCAACTGTGAGTAACCTCTCTGCAGGGCTGACTCAGACATTGAACATCTATCCAAGAATGTGATGAATTGATAACGTCAAGCAAACTTACTTGCTATTGATTGGGTTGAAGGTGGTGGCAATTCTTCACATTTTTCCATGTTTCTTTTTTTTTTGCAAATGAAAAGGCTAAATAGGTGATTTTAGATTATAGTGTAATTTATAAATTGCAGCAGAATGCGAATAGGCTGTGACAGTTTCATTGCTCATCTTTTTTGTACTAGATGTATTTCTTGTTATCAGAGGGTTTCATGGACGCAGGTTAAGCAGATGACAAGTATGGTAGTGGCATTATTATTACTACTGTTGTTATTATTAGTATACCAGAGCACTGCTCAGCTCTGGCTTATGGTAGTGCTGGGGCTTGAACCTAGGGCCTTGGAGCATCAGGCATCAAAGTCTTTTGCATAGCCATTTATCTTCCCAGCTCGGCAAATGTGGCATTACTAGACCCTACCCTGGTTAAGCCATCTCCAAAGCACCTCAGTGCATATGTGCTTCTTCTTTTCATATCTGCACCCAGATTCATAACCATGGAGAATGAATCAAAGATACTGAGAGAGGATCTACAATGCTCAAACACAAGCACTGGCAAACTGGGATGAGCTGACGAGTAGGCGGGTGATATCCCATTTTGGCAAACAAAATACATTCTCATCAGAAACTGGTGGGAATCAACTATTGGATGGAGACCACAGCAAGTATCAGATGGTTCAGTTCTGTCTTTGTACCATGTGTTTATGGTGTTCCCAGTTACACAACTTTCATTTTCTTTTAGGAAATTACCCTCCATCCTTTGGCTCCAAGGGTGTGGACATGAACCAGCCTGGGCTATTGGGTATTGTGTTTCCTGAAGATGGAATAAACTGACCAAAACTGGTCCTTAGAACTAAGTATTATCAAACCTTGGGTTTTGGCTGATGTAGGAGTCATCTTTTTGTTGAGTTGTTAAGCTGGTAGGTCACATTAGAGGTGTTGCTATCCACATTTGTCATCATCTAGGAAGTCCTAAGAATGAAGTCCAGTCAAAGGAAAGCAGGCTGAGGAGTAGGGACAGAATCCTGCGGATATAAAATGGATATCTAGATTCAGGTATACCAAGAGCCAGGGCTACATTCATTACATGAGTGAATGGTTCTATTTATTTATTCATTTATTTTGCGTTAGTCACTTTGTCAATTGCCACCAACTGAAAAATTACATTTTCTGAGGTTATAAGCAATGAATGGGCTACTCTATAAAAGTTATCTGACTGGGCCTAATATTCAGGGCCTAAAATAATAATAACAACCATCAGTGACTATAGCTTCAGTGTTTCACCTCACGCAGTCCTCTTTAACTCCTGGTGAGGTATTTATACAGCCTCTTCCCATTTAATGGGTGCCAGTAAACTAAGGGTCTTGTTCATGTGTGTTAACATAATTGAATGACCTTGCTGATCTAATTCTTTTTTTTCCCTCCAAAGCATGTTATAGGAGGAGGAGAATAATGGTTTATAGGACAGTTATTGACATGAGTACACCCATAACAGGTGACTACAAACCACTCCCACCAGTAACCCAAATCTTTGTCATCATCCATCATGGTCCTCATATCCTTTTCCAAAGTCCTTTGCTTTGTTTCAACCTACCCCACTCAGACCAAGTTTTACCCTGTGAAACCTTTTGATTTTTTAAAAATTAAATTTATTTATATATATTTGTAGAGAGACAGAGAAATTGAGAGGGAAGGGGGAACTAGAAAGAAAGATAAATACCTGCAGCATTGTTTAACTGTTTGTGAAGCTTCCTCCCTGCAGATGGGGTCTAGGGGCTTGAACCCTGGTCCTAACGCACAACGAAGTGTGTACTCTACCAAGTGTGCCACCACCTGACCCCCTTGCCTTGCTTATGTACCTCCTTATATGTACACCTATAGGTGAGACCATCTAGGGTCTGTCCTTCTCCTTCTGGATTATCTCACTTAATATCATTCCTTCATGTTCCATCCAAGACATGGAAACGACTTCATCATTTCTTACAGTTGAGTAGCAATCCATTGTATGTATTTCACAACTTTCTTAACCACCCATCTGTCATCAAGTATCTGGGTTGCTTCCAGATTTGGGCTATTACAAACTGTGCTGCTATGAACATAGTTATACATAGATCTCTTTGAATAGGTATTTTAATGTTCTTTGGATAGATCCTTAGGAGAGAAACTGCCAGCCAGTCTAATTATCTATTATTTAGAGTGGAGGACAGAGGCAGAGATACCACAACACTGTTCATGATGCTCCTATCTGGTACTGGAACACAAACTCAGGGCAAAGCATGCACTCAACTGGGTGAGATATCTTCTGGTTCTTGTGATGTCCCCATTTTAAGGCAAATTACAACTAATATTGGTAAAGAAATAGTTTGAATTTTAGAGAGTCACAGGCAGAGCAAAGGTTTGGTTCCAGACTGCTTAACTGGAACAGTATAACTTCTTAATGCTATTTAGGACTTCTCATTGCAAAACAAAGTACATTTTATCTGGTCACCTTCAACAAGTCCAGATGGTATTCAACCAGGATTCTGTCCAACCACAGTGCAGTGTTCTTCTAGTGAACTTTTCATGTCACTACTTCACACCACACCATGATCTTCAAGACAATGGTCACACTAGTGGTACTTGGAATAGGTTACAGAAATACCACCTGATGGCAGGTCTAACAGAAGCCAACTTCACCTTTCTCCTTGTGGAATTCCAGCTCCACATGGGCGCACCCAATTGGCACAGTCCAGGTCACATACCTATGTTTGATCAGTAACAGATGCTGGGAAAATGAGTGTTATCTTTCACTCTCTGAGTAAAGAGGCTCAGTAGACATGGAATGACAACACTTTGACATTTTGGGGCCTTTGACATTCTTGGTTTCTTTCTTCTTCTTCTTCTTCTTCTTCTTCTTTTTTTTTGGCACTGGGGTTCTGCACCAGCATAATTCCATGGTTCCTGGTAGACTTCCCTCCAACCCCACCACCCAGATAGAGGGTAAGAGGCTTAGAGGAGAACACAGAGGACCCAGAAACAACAGCACCACCTCAGCATTTGTTGGAGGAGGAGGTAGGAAGGGAAAGAGAGAGTTATAGAGACACCTGCAGCACTGTTTCAACAACCTGCAAGCATTCCCCTTGCAGGTGAGGACTGGGGGCTTGAACCCAGGTTCTTGAGCACTGCAGTATCTGCAGTCAGCTAAGTGTGCCACCACCTGGCCCCTTCTTTTTCGTTTTTAAGTTTCAAAAAGAGGTCACAGTCTTGTAAAACTTGGCCAAGAAATCTAAGAAACAAAAAAGTTGGCATATTAGAAAGTGTCCACAGTGTCAATCTTCTGATTGGAACTAGATCTAATTAGGTCTTTTGCAAACCTGGAAGAGGGAAAAGGACAAATAAACACTTTTCCAGTTTGTGCAAATAGTTACTCTATGCTTTTAATGACACTGCTACTATGTTGGCTTTAGTTCCTCTATGGGTCAAAACACTTTAGTTCGACCTTCAGTTTTATAAAACAGCTCTATAGCTGGCACTAAAAAATTGTTATCAATAGATTCAAGACTGCTAGTAAGGTGGTAGGGAACTAACTCATGAAAAGAATAAGGTAAAAGGAAGAGGCTTTTTCCCTTTTTGCTAAGTACATGGATATGCCAAGAGTGACAGGAAAACAATTAAATATATAACTCCAAATATCTTTCTATCCCCTAAGATAAAAGAAAACAAAGAAAAACCAGTTTCCAAAGTGGGTATCTTTACATTAAAAATACCAAATTTCCCAAAACTGTATGTAAGGATTTTACATAAGCATGAGGAATTTAAAACATTTCTTCCTTTCATTGGAGAAAAATATCAAGACAAAATTAGGTAAAAGCAGTGAGTGCCCTTGCATAAAAAATTTTTATCAAAATATATTACTTACTAAAATGTCAATCTAAAAATATTCAAAAAGGTAACTTAATTCAATTCTACTTAGATAAGAAGTTTTTAAAGTCTGTTTAGTCACTATAGTAACATTCCTTGAGAAAGCTACTGTTTACATTGATGTTGTGGCAAATATCCTATTTATGATTAGAAGAACATTTTGCAAAGATGACTAGATGGTTTACTCAGTTATAATAAAGCTTAAATGAACTATGACTCAGATTCTTTTTCCATTAAAACTTTGTGCCTTTTCAAAACAAGAACAGAGAATTAGCAGAACTGAGATTAACATAAGAAAATATCTCACAGAATTTGAACATAGGCTTTAATTATTTAAAAATTTCTATCTATAAAACAGAGACCCCCAAATCTTCATCTGTAATATTCCAGCCTTTAGGTTCATGATTAGTCAACAATTTGTTTGGCTTTATATGTTAACTCTTCTTTCATCCACCAGGTTCCAGATGCTACCATGATGCCAACTGGACTTCCCTGGGCAGACGACCCCACCAACGTGTCCTGGAGTCCCGCTTCCCCAGAGCCCCGGCCCACTAAAAGAGAGATACAGGCTAGGAGAATGGATTGACCTGCCAACACCCCTGTTCAGCAGGGAAGCAATTACAGAAGCCAGACCTTCTACCTTTTGCATCCTATAATGAACCTGGGTCCATACTCCCAGAGGGATAAAGAATAGAAAGCCATCAGGGGAGGGAGTGGGATATGGAGATCTGGTGGTGGAAATTGTGTGGAGTTGCACCCCTCTTATCCTATGTTTTTTGTTAGTGTTTCCTTTTTATAAATAAAATTTTTTTAAAAGGTTTTGTTTAGTGGCTGGGTGGTGGCGTACCTGGTTAAGTACACACATTACAATGTACAAGGTCCTCGGTTTAAGCCCCCAGTCTCCACCTGCAAGAGAAAAGCTTCACAAGTGATAAAGCAGGTCTGCAGATGTCTGTCTCTCTCCTATGGCTCCCTAAATTTATCTCTGTCCAATCAAATTAAATAAAGTTAAAAAAAATTCTGTTTAACAACTTTAATAGGGGCTGTGATTAAAGCATTACAAATATATAATATTCTCATTAGGATGGTTGTAATTAATGAGGTTTTATTTACATTTCTGCATTAAGAACTAAGAGTCTGTGGTTCAAGAAAAATACTACTCATGATGGACAAACAAGTTCTGTCCTTCACAAATTATCTAAAGACTATCTATCTATCTATCTATCTATCCCAAAAGCAAAGTTTAAATATAGAAAACTTTGGCTAAGATCAGAGTCTGAGTCTTAGAGTTAATCCCACTAAAACAGTTAATAGTGTATCTTGTCCTTCAGATACCTCCCATAGGAACACTTACTATAATTAGAAAAATTAAGTTTTCTCTTAGCACATAACACAGAGATTCTCTTTCTGATTTATGAAGAAATAAAAAAATCCAAAAAAATCAAACTCCCTGAGTACCAAAATAAACAAACTGATAACAAAATAGTACATACGCACTGCCTGTAGCTTAGAAGAGAAAAAAAAAAAGACCAAGTTCAAATTCATGAATTTACTGCAAGAACCTGAAACACTTATTCAGGACTGATTAGTAACACATGATGGAGATCTAGGTTCTGGTAGGTATTTAGCAGTTATTCCTGACCCATGTTAAAGGATACTTGTTAGACTCTCAAAAAATGAGTGGAAATCATCTAAAAAATAGTTCATGCCTCTTCAGAAGGTAACAACATAAAGCATTAAACACATGTACACACCACTGATTTTATTTTCATACATGATTCAAAATGCCTGTAGAACAAGGTACATTTGTATGGTTTTTAAAATTCATTTCTTTAAAAAAATTTTTTTTTAAACTATTTAATTAGATAGGATAGAGAAACTGAGAGGGAAAGCAAATAAAGGAGAGACAGAAAGACACGTGCAATACTGCTTGGCTACTCACGAAGCATCCTACCTATAGGTGGGGACTGGGGGCTCGAACCCAAGTCCTTATACATGGTAACACATGCACTTAACCAGGTGTGCCACTGCCTGGCCCCAAACTAAAGTAATCTCTAATCTTAAGCACCAGAAAAGAAAAGAATAAAGGTTGAAAGACCTTTGACTCTTCATTGTACAGGAAAAGCTTCCTGAAGAGCAAGGAAATTCAGTAAGCTGGAAAAATGTCTAACTTTAACTGTATTTTCTTTTAGAGCTACATTTTATACTGATGTAGGTTTCCTACAACTAAAAGACATGAAGATTATTTATTTATTTATTTATTTGCCTCCAGGGTTACTGCTAGGGCTCCAGGCCTACACTACAAATCCACTGCTCCTGGAGGCCATTTTTCCCATTTTGTTGCATTTGTTGTTACCCTTGTTGTTGTTAAAGTTATTGTTGCCATTGCTGTTGTTGAATAGGACAGAGAGGAGGGGAAGACTGAGAGGGGGAAGAGAAAGATAGACACCTGCAGACCTGCTTCACTGTCCATGAAGTGACCCCCCCCTGCAGGTGGGGAGCCAGGGGCTCTAACCAGGATCCTTAAGCCAGTCCTTGCGCTTTGTGCCATGTGGGCTTATTCCACAGCACTACTGCCTGGTCCCAACCTGAAGATATTAAGAAGAGAACTCACTTTTTATTAATGCCTTAATCACCAGTATGAACTATCAGTTGACCCTTGACTGGCTGAATGATGCAGTAGTTTATAAACCTTAAATTATAGAGATCCTTTCAAAGAAACCAACATTTCTTCCCTCCCTCCCTCCCTTCCTTCTTTACCAGAGCAGCACTTTTCAGCTCTGGCTTATGGTGGTGAGAAAAACTGAACCTGGGACTTTGAAACCTCAGGCTACAGAGTTTCTCTGAATAACCACTATACCATCTCCCTTCCCCTGAACCAGTATTTTCTAATTGTGATCTTGTTTGACATAAAAAAAAACCAGTAAATTTTACTTCTTTTTTCTGTCATTTTAAAAAAGATTTTAAAACTTTAATTTGCTATGACTGAGAGAAGCTGAGAAAGGAGAGAGGGAGAGAGAGACAGAGAGATATATACAGCACTACTTTCATCACTTGTGAAGCTTTTCCCCTGCAGGTGGGGACCAGAGACTTGAACCTGGGTCCTTGTACATAATAGCATGTGCACTTAAGCAGTTATGCCACCACCTGGTCCCTAAATTTCACTTCCTTATTGTTTAATGAGGTATGCATTTACCCAGGCTTCAATCAATACTTTCCTTCACCAGTTCTCACAAACTAAGCATTTATTTAGCACTTTTAATAGTTAAATGCTCTGTTTGATTATACAAAAAAGAATAGGAAGCTTCCAATGGAGGGGATGGGACATGGAACTCTGGTAATGGCAACTGGGTGGAATTGTACCCCTGTTGTCTTATAATTTTGTTAATCATTATCAAATCAATATTTTTTAAAAAGTTCCTTTTCCAACAAGCCATATTTTTTATCCTATTAAACATATTTTTCAAACATCACTTTACTTATGAAAAATATTTACAAGTTTAAAGTCTACTTTATTATACAAGGAAATGGATTCTTGCACACAATTATTTGTAGATAAGAGTATGTAAGAAAAGTTCAAATTTACCAGTGTGAAAATATACCTCAATGAAATATACTTACTTATAAAAACATATTGCCTTTGCCATGTGAAAATCTGCTGTTTAGTTCTCTAGATTTTTTTACTAGGGCTTTTTTCTGAGCTTCATCAAACCGATTAACCTTGAGATCCCTGTCACGGTCAAATGGCAGTCTTTCTTGGGGCTTATTTTTATCTTCAGCAGCCTTATTCTTTAATTTTCTATGATGAATGTCCATAAGAGATTCTGATCTTTTTGATTCCTGAGGAGGATAAAAGTTAAAAATTATAGATTGTATAGATTATTGACAGTAAATCATTACAAAACAATGTAGTTAATATAGTAATGGTGAACTTAAAGAGGGTTACTTACAAGCCCCAATAGTTTTTCCCAAATTTAAGACAACATATGCATTATCAATAATGTATCAGAGGCAAATTCAGTTTAACCAAAATGAAGGTGTCTACTATCTACATGCCATCTATTAAAGAAAAATAGACAAAAAGTACTTAAATAGCCACAACAAAAGCATTGTGTGATCTGTCAAGACTAAAGCATGAACTTAAAAATAGAGAAAGAGAAAGAGGAACTCAGTTAAAACTTCATCAATATATCTAAATTGGCGGGGGGTGTTTTGTAGACACCTTATCCTCATCAACAGGCAGATGAGAAACTGCATTCATGTGTTAACAACTATACTGTAATCCGATTAATCCCCCAATAAGGGGAAGGGGGAAAAAAACTCCATGAATTTGTTGTTCCTTGGAATCCAAGTGGGTGGACAGAAAGGCAAGGGCACTTGAAGCAAAAACCTGGGGAAAACAGGGAAACATGGCAAAGGTGACTTAACCCAAGTCCATGTTAAGAATATGCTAAGAGAAGTTTGTTTGTTTCACTTTTCTGTTTTTATACTCTACCTCCCTCGTTACTGTTATTCCTTGTTGGGATAGGTGTTGACATATTCAAATGCATCTTAAAGACAAATTAGAAGTTCATTGTATGTTGGATAGTATGCCAGCTCCCCCTGGCTTCTGCCTAACCATATGCCTATATAGGGATAGATTTAATCCCATTCAAAGCTTTGGTCTATTTACATAAATCACTTTTACATTTACATAAAGCACTCCCTCCAAGGCAAAAAAAGAAAAAAAAGAGAAAAAGACACTTGGGAAAAAAAAAGACACTTGGAAATTGCTTTCCGGCTCCGAGAGTTCCAGAGTGTATCTCCTGCGAAGTTAGTGCGGCACGAGTTCCTGATCCCTCTCCCACAGCTCCAGTTGAGTTCTCTCCAACCCAGAGAGCACTAGCTCGGGAAGAAGTACCCTCAGGCTATCCCGGCAATTGTAGACTTTTTACATATAGCTTCAAGTAGAAGAAAAGCTCTCACTTATAAAAGGAGTGGAATATATTCATATTGGCAGGTCAGACCAGCAGCCTTCAAAGTGGAGTTAAAAAAAAAAAATTATTATTATTATTATTTATTTTCCCTTTTGTTGCCCTTGTTGTTTTATTGTTCTTGTAGTTATTATTGTTGTTGTTATTGATGGCATCGTTGTTGGATAGAACAGAGAGAAATAGAGAGAGGATGGGAAGACAGAGTGGGAAAGAAAGAGAGACACTTGCAGACCTGCTACACCACCTGTGAAGCAACTTCCCTGCAGGTGGGGAGTCAGAGTTTGAACTGGGTCCCTGTGCTTTGCACCATGTGCGCTTAACCCGCTCGCTGCACTACCTCCTGACCCCAGCATGGGCAATTTTAAGGCTGGGGCAGGGAGTTAACACAACATGTGCTCTATCTCAGGCTAAATCTCTAGCACCACCACAAGCCAGAGCTGAGGGGCGCTATAAATAAAACTTTAAAGTGAACTTGCCTTTAGAAATGAGTGTCTGATCTGCCAATCACAACCTAACCAACGCAACGATTGCCACCTCAACATGCTTCACTTCAGACTGTGTTCAGAGACTTCACGTGTGGAATGACAACCCTTCAGCTTCATTACTCGGGTGAGACCTTTCCTTTCATAGTATACTCTAATTCCATGTCAGGTGGTTCACTTTCTAACAAAGTCCCAAAACCTAGATATACACCTGTTTCTGTGAGAGAGAGCGTATGTTCACACGTATCCATAAACTACTGCAAAATATATACCTGAAAGCAGAAGTACACTAGAGTTTGCAGTGAGTACCCCCCTAACACTTCCTCTCCACTATTCCAACCTTTGGGTCCATGATTGCTCAACAATTTGTTTGGCTTCGTATGTTAACTCTTTTCAGTCATCAGGTTCCAGATGTCATCAGGATGCCGGCCAGGCTTCCCTGGACTGAAGACCCCACCAATGTGTCCTGGAGCTCAGTTTCCCCAGAGACCCTCCCTACTAGGGAAAGAGAGAGGCAGACTGGGAGTATGGACCAACCAGTCAACGCCCATGTTCAGCGGGGAAGCAATTACAGAAGCCAGACCTTCTACCTTCTGCATCCCACAACGACCCTGGGTCCATGCTCCCAGAGGGATAGAGAGTGGGAAAGCTATCAGGGGAGGGGGTGGGATATGGAGACTGGGTGGTGGAAATTGTATGGAGTTGTACCCCTCCTACCCTATGGTTTTGTTAATTAATCCTTTCTTAAATAAAAAAGAAAAAAAAAAGAAATGAGTGGCTCATGTTGAATGTTCTGAATTCAGATATATTGAAGAGTGGTGCAATGGAAAGAAAGGGCAATTTTAGCTTAACAACCACATCTCTTCCAGGTTCTGCTTCCACTCAAGCAATATATGTGAGAGCAAGGTGAGAAGAGAACTCATTGAAAGTAAAATACCAAGGCACTAGTTCAAAATCTTGAAGATGGAAACATAAACTTTCACTCAGCAAACATACCCTAGGTATTTAGTCACAAGAGTGTTTATTTACGTATCTATCTGAATGGAAAAATGAAATCTAACTCCCCCTCCCCTTCATTCCCTTTCCCCCACCCCCCTTTGTTGTGGTGGTGGTGGAGGTACCAGGGCCTTATGCATGTGAGATCTCATTACTCCAAGGCCGATTTTGTTTCAATTCTTTGTATTTTAGACTATATATGTGGGGGTGGTGGAGACAGAGAAATATCATACAGAGTGATGGAGCTTGCTCCAGTGCTGTGGCACTACCATGTGGTTCTGGGGCTTGAATATAGTCTAGGTGCAAGGCAAGGCATGTAGCCTACAAGGTGAGTTATCCTCTGGCCTAAATTCAGACTTTCTGAAAGAAAGGCTGATTATGCTGCTCTATGGTGGAGGAGGACCTAGGTGTGGGGGAGTGTAGAGTGTTTTGCAGAAAACTGAAATTTTATACATGTACCAATGACTTTATTTATAGTTCCCCCAATAAAAAAGGGTAATATGTTAAGTACATATTTATATGAGCACTACGTACATTTTTCCAATCTCCCTCGATCATTTCATACCTATTGGTGAAGTCTTTTAGAAACAGATTTGTAATTCAAGTGATTTTTCAATTCTTTATTTTTAATAAAATTAAAGTTAAAAATTCATCAATTATTGTTATGAGAAAAATAAGCTATCAATACATACTGAATGAAGAAATAGGAACTTAAGTTCCAAAGTCAGAAAACTTTGGTTTGCAAGATGATCCTGTTTGCTTGCCCCTTCCTTCTTCCCTCCCCTCCTTTCCTCCTTCTTCCACCCTCTCTCTTCCTTCCTCCCTTCCCTTCTCCTTCCCTTTTTCTTCCCTTTCCTTCCCCTCCCTCCCCCCTTCCTTCCTTCCCCTCTGAGTTTACCTATTTTCATGAGCAATAAAGGGGCCATGGGGGGTGGGGTTAAGGAAGAGACCAGAGCACCACTCAGCTTTAACATATGGTTGCCTGGGACTGAACTTGGGTCCTCTGGGGTCTCAGGCATGGAACTCTGTTGTGTTACCTCTGTGTTATTTCCCTGGGCCTTTACTGCTTTCAACACTGGTGAACTTGAACAAATGATTTAAGTTGAAATTTTTTAACCAATAAAATGACAGTAATAATTTCCCAAGATTTGGGTAAGCGAGGAGTTAAATTATCTAATAAAAATGAGGGATCTACTACAATGTTGGCTACGTAAGAATTATTCAACAAATTCTACGTGCTATTCATTTAGTTATTACTATACTAATAGACTTCACAATACTTCTGTAAGTTAAGTGTTATTAAGCCCATTACACAAATCTGGGTGGAGTCTGATGGAAATGAGAAGTATGAACACTGGATCATCTCACTCACAGTTGGAACTTAAGAAACAAGGACAGAAATGGAAAACAAAATGGTGTAAGGGGACCTAAAGTGGGGGTGTCCTGCAGACACCTATCATGGAGAGATGAAAATTAGTATCTATGTGTTGACAACTTTACTATAATCCATTAACCACACCCCCCCCACACAAAGTACAGGAAAGAGAAAAAAATTAAGAAAAAATATTGGGTGGCCAGAGAAGTCATGATGCATTTTTGCATAAAAACAGAAACATTATGTTGAGGATTCGACTTCCGGAGGCGGAGCTACGAGCAGCAGATCGCTTTCTCTCCTCTCCTCTCCTCTCCCGGATCAACTAGGAATACCAAAGGAGACCACCTGGACCGAAACAAGACAGGACTAGAATGACCACAGAAACCCAGTAAATCACCCGTGAGTACAAACACGCGTGGCTGGTGACAGAGAGGAGAGAGGGGCCTAAGGAGAGATTAAGTGACTGCTAACAGTTCAACAGTTTGTCAGTGGAGACACCACCTCCAGTCTGCTCCACCAACAAGGGGACAGCTGAAGGGAGGAAAGGACTCCCCAGAGACTCACCAAGTGCAACTCTGAGTCTCCATTGCTACTATCCTCAGAATCTGGAGCAGCAACAGGGAGGGACACCAGGGTACAGAGATCTAACCGGGAAACTCAGGAGAAGACCTATAACTCGGTGGCATAGCTGAGGGGCTGTGAAAGTCTCTTTGCATAAACACTGGATTATCTCTGCCACAACCTGCTTTATCTCTTGGTCAGGAGTCAGTGATTAAGCTAAGAAGCCTATTGATAGTTTAAAAGCCCTCAGGCTCCCATAGCCTACAGGGGAAAAAAAAAAAAAGGCTTTTACACCACTGAACTCCAACTCAGGGATTGAAAAAACTGTTAACTTATATAAAATGGTTAAAACAACAAGAAAAAATATTGGAGACTCGAACCAGGACAAGAGTCCAGCAAAAAGTCCTCCAGAGGGTGAAGCACAAAACAACGAGTTCAACATCCAAACATTAGCTAAGGAAATAATAACAGGAGTGAGTAAAGAATTTGAAAAAATTGTAATCAGAAATGCAGTTACAACAAATGAGAATATGGAAGAAAATTCTAATTATCTCATGGTTATTAGAGAGCTGAAAGCTGAAATTGCTGAGCTAAGAAGGCAACTAGCTGAACAAGCTAAAACAGTATCAGAGCAGGGCAACAAAATAGATGAACTCCAGAAAGCAGTAGAGGGCAGAGAGAATAGAATCAATGAGGCTGAAGACAGAATTAGCAAGATTGAGGATGAATTAGAGACAACTAAAAAAGAAGTAAGAGATCTCAAAAAGAGATTAAGAGATGCTGAAAACAACAACAGAGTCCTATGGGATGACTTCAAAAGAAACAATATATGCATTATTGGCTTACCAGAGGAAGAAAGAGAATGGGAGGAAGAAAGCGTTCTCCAGGCCATAATAGCTGAAAATTTCTCTAGTCTAGACAACACCAAAGACATAAAGATTCAAGAAGCCCAGAGGGTCCCAAACAGAATTAACCCAGACCTAAAGACACCAAGACATGTCATACTTAGATTGGAAAGGAATAAGGATAAAGAAAGGATCCTCAAGGCTGCAAGAGAAAAACAAAGAGTCACCTACAAAGGAAAACCCATAAGATTAGCAGCAGACTTCTCCATACAAACACTACAGGCCAGAAGAGAATGGCAAGATATCTATCGAGTGCTCAATGAGAAAGGCTTTCAGCCAAGAATACTATATCCTGCTAGACTGTCATTCAGACTAGATGGAAGCATCAAAACCTTCTCAGACAAGCAACAGTTGAAGGAAGCAACCATCACCAAGCCTGCCCTGAAAGAAGTTCTGAAAGGTCTCCTATAAACAACCAGACCACCACAAATAGGACATATATCAAAACACTCTAAAACTCTACAAGAATGGCGTTAAAATATCTTCAATCTTTGATATCAATAAATGTCAATGGCCTGAATTCACCTATTAAAAGACACAGAGTAGGAAGATGGATCAGAAAACACAACCCAACAATATGTTGTCTACAGGAAACTCACCTAACGCAACAAGACAAACACAGACTTAAAGTGAAAGGATGGAAAACTATCATTCAAGCCAATGGCCCACAAAAAAGGGCAGGAACAGCTATTCTCATATCTGACATGATAGACTTTAAAACAGATAAGATTAAAAAAGATAGGAATGGACACTACTTAATGCTCAGAGGATCAGTCAATCAAGAGGACTTAACAATTATTAATATCTATGCACCCAATGAGAAGCCATCTAAATACATCAAACTTCTACTGAAAGAGCTACAGCAATATATTAACAGTAACACAATCATAGTAGGGGACTTCAATACCCCACTATCTCAACTTGACAGATCATCCAGGCAGAAAATCAGTAAAGACATAAGGGAGCTAAATGAAGAGATAGATAAACTAGACCCACCCTACTAGGGAAAGAGAAAGGCAGACTGGGAGTATGGACCGACCAGTCAACGCCCATGTTCAGCGGGGAAGCAATTACAGAAGCCAGACCTTCTACCTTCTGCAACCCACAATGACCCTGGGTCCATGCTCCCAGAGGGATAGAGAATGGGAAAGCTATCAGGGGCGGGGGTGGGATATGGAGATTGGGCGGTGGGAATTGTATGGAGTTATACCCCTCCTACCCTATGGTTTTGTTAATTAATCCTTTCTTAAATAAAACAAAAAAAGAAACATTATGTTATGACTCTCTCAACAATCCAATAAATTTATGTAACTAATCTGGAAAAAAAGCCACTCATTAACAATAATTTCTGTTGATTACTATGCTCTTTAAGAAAATAACTCCCAACTGTTCAAAGAATTGAATGACATCACTTTAACCAACTGTGTTCCATTCTCACCCACTTCTTAAAACACAACAACAGGGAGTCGGGCGGTCGTGCAGTGGGTTAAGCGCACATGGCACAAAGCGCAAGGACCAGCTTAAGGATACCGGTTCAAGCCCCCAGCTCCCCACCTGCGGGGGGGGGGGGGGGGTCGCTTCACAGGCGGTGAAGCAGGTCTGCTGGTGTCTGTCTTTCTCTCCTCCTCTCTCCATTTCTCTCTGTCCTATCCAACAACGATGACAACAATAGTAACTACAACAATAACAAGGGCAACAAAAGGAAATAAATATTAAAAAAAAAAAAAACGCTAAAAAAAAAAACAACAACAAAAGAACACATTTGATGCTGGTTGCTTATCCTATTAAATAACATTCATCCAAAGATCATGAACTAAAAAGGAATAAAGGTTTTTCATATAGAAATTAATTTATATTTTACCTTTAATAATGATCTATAGGTTAAGCGCATGTGGCGCAAAGTGCAGGGACAGGCGTAAGGATCCCGGTTCGAGCCCCCGGCTCCCCACCTGCAGGGGAGTCGCTTCACAGGCGGTGAAGCAGGTCTGCAGGTGTCTTTCTCTCCCCCTCTCTGTCTTCCCCTCCTCTCTCCATTTCTCTCTGTCCTATCCAACAACGAATTGTGTCAACAAGGGCAATAATAATAACCACAACGAAGCTACAACCAGGGCAACAAAAGGGGGAAAAAAAAATGGCCTCCAGGAGCGGTGGATTCATGGTGCAGGCACCGAGCCCAGCAATAACCCTGGAGGAGGAAAAAAAAGAAAAAAAATAATGATCTATAAAACTTATAATATGTTTACACTGTTTTGATGAACTGAGATTATGATTTAATACAGAAAGGAAAAAGTACAACCATTTATAGATGTTATCACGTAGATTTAAAAAAACACTTTTCAATTTATGTGAATATTTTTGCTACAGAAAAAGATGGCATCAAATATAATTATAAAAGTCTTTCAAGCATAAAAATGAATTCCATTTGGATGTAACTTGATAGCAGAGAAAAAATTAAATTATGAAGGAAAATTCCAAAATGTTGAGGAAGTGCTTATTCATATATTTTTTAATAGACAGCAACAAATAATTGAATTGCTATGCCATTTAGAAACCATTAAAATGTAAAGCAATATACTAAGCTATAAATCACATCTTTAGTAACTTTTGAAACTCACAAAGAAACATTTTTCTTTTTTTGCCTCCAGTGTTATTGCTGGGGCACAGTATCAGCACCACTGCTCCTGGTGACCTTTTTATTATTATTATTATTATTATTGTTATTGTATAGGACAGAGAGAAATTGAGAGGGGATGGAAAATAGAGAGTGAGAGAGACAGAGAGACACCTGCAGATGTACTTTACTGCTCATGAGGTGACCCCCTGAAGGTGGGGAGCCAGGGGCTCAAACCAGGATCCTTGCACAGGTCCTTACGCTTGGTACTATGTGCACTTAACCCGGTGTGCCACCGCCTGGCCCACATTTTAAATATCAAGTAAATATAAAATATAAACAAAAATTTATATTAAATAATTTTATATAAATATAAATATCATTTAAATATAAAAAGAACCATTTAAAATATCAAGTAAAAAGTGCCTTTTAAGGGGACAGTTGGTGGCACACCTAGCTGAGCAGACCCATTATAGCCTGCAAGGACCCAGGTTCAAGACCCCGGTCCCCACCTGCAGGGGGGAGGCTTCAGGAGCGGTGAAGTAGGGCTATAGGTGTCTCTTACCCCTGTCTATAGCCCCAATCCCTCTCAATTTTTTTCTGTCTCTATCCAATTAAAAAAAAAAAAAAAGGTCACCAGGAGCAATGATTCATCTTTTAAAATGTCCTTTAGGGAATACAAAGCAAAATTACTTGAAGACTAGTTGAGAAGGAATACAGATTCCTGAGTCCCGTCATAGGTAGAGTGAATCAAATTTGCCAACTATGGATTTCAGGAATCCATGTCTTTAAAAACCACTAAGGTTATACAGGTGGAACTATCTGATATGCAACCTTCTGAACAGATCATTCTTTCTCAGTTTGGTATTAACAAAGAGAAAAGAGGATTGTGACAAAGGAGAAGTGGCATAGAATTGATTTTAAAACAATGAGTAATTTCAATAAATTACTCTGGGGAAATAGCACAGTGAAATAGACTTGAATGCTTAAGGCCTCTGAGGTCCCAGCTTCAATTCCCAGTACCACCATTAAAAAATCTAAAAAAACATACAGAACCCCTGGGGCCAGGTGAGGCTCACTCAGTAAAGTGCATATATTACCATAAGCAAGGACTTGGGTTCAAGCCCCTGCTCAGTTCCCACCTGCAGAGGGGAAACTTCAGAAATGGTGGAGCAGTGCTACAGGTATATCTCTTTACCTCTCAGTCTCTATCAATAGTTAATTAATTAATTAAATGACTACTGGAAAAGGTGGAGTCATGTAGGCACTGGGTCCTACTGATAACCCTGGTGTTAAAAAAATTACAAATGAATGTGTAAATGTGAAGAAGTATAAAAACTTGGTCTTTCAGTGGTGTTTCTCTACATTTTTTCTTCCCTCCTTTAATGATTAAGGAAGACAGGTTACCAAAAGGTGAAAGGCAAAGGACTGAACATATAAAAGCTAGAGAAGCAAACCAATGTTTGGAGATAAGGTTGTATGAGACAGAATAAAGTGGAAGGGCCCAGTAGAACATGAGCCTTAACACACATGAGGCGTGGGTTCAAGCCTTAGCACCATATGGGAGCAGCACAACATCTAGGGAAGCTCTATATAAGGAGCAGTGCTGTGGTATCTTTTCTTCAATATTTATAAAAAGGCGGCGAGAGGCGGCTGGGTAGTGGCACACCCAGTAGAGAGCAAACATTACCATGTGCAGGGACCCAGTTCAAGATCTGGATCCCACTTGCAGGGGGGAAGCTCCACAAGAGGTGGAGCAGTGCTGCAGATACCTCTCTTTTACTATTTCTCCCTTCCCTCTCAGTTTATCTCTGTCCTATCAAAATAAAGAAAAAGAATGAAAGAGGGGAAGAGAAGAGAAGAGATAGAGAAGACAAGGGAAGGAAAGGAGAGAGGAGAAGAGAGGAGAGCGGAAGGCAGGGGAGGGCAGGGGAGGAGAGAAGGAAAGAAAAAAAATGGTGTATTGCACCAAAGTAAAGGACTCTGAAGTGGGGGGAGGGTTCAAGTCCTGGAACATGATGTCAGAGGACCTAGAGGGGGTTGAATTGTTATGTGGAAAACTGAGAAATGTTATACATGTACAAACTACTGTATTTTATTGTTGACTGTAAACCATTAATCCCTCTAATAAAATAAAAAGAAAAAAAGGAAAACACAGCCAGCTGCTAGAAGCAATGGATTTCTGCAGGAACTGAAACCTAATGATAATCCTGGCAGGAAGAAAAGAAAAGTCAGCTATAGAATTGAGAATGCATGAGGTGGGGTTGAGTGGTTGAGTGCAAATGTTACAGTGTGCAAGCACCAAGATTCAAACATCTGCTCCCCCACCTGCAGGGGGAAAGCTTCGCAAATAGTGAAGCAGTGATGCAGGTGTATCTGTCTTCCTCACTATCCTCCCCACCCCTCTTTACTTCTCTATCAAATAAATAAATAAATAAATAAATAAATAAATAAATAAATAAGAGAATGCATGAGGTTCACAGTGCCTTAAAAGGGGGGGGGTCTTCATAGAGATCCTAATTCACAGAGTATCACTACTGAGGATACGTAAAAAAAAAAAGAAGAAATAAAGGTGGTAGTCTTCTATTTATGGATCCTTATATTAATAAGTTAACCACTGATAAAGGCAAAGGAATATATTATACATTAAGGCACTGGGTTATTATAATCAATTCAAGAGCTCAAATTTGTTATAATAAAACAAACTATACTACCAGTGGTTTCAAGAGCACTACTATCCATCTGTTCTACTATAATTTTCACATTGGGATGCACATGAACAAACTAGTACTAGAAGAATATAATGCCTATAAGAAGTAAATCTGGGGAGCTGGGCAGTAGCGCAATGGGTTAAGCGCACATGGCATGAAGCACAAGGACCGGCATAAGGATCCTGGTTCGAGCCCCTGGCTCTGCACCTGCAGGGGGGTCACTTCACAAGCGGTGAAGCAGGTCTGCAGGTGTCTATCTTTCTGTCCTCCTCTCTGTCTTCCAGTCCTCTCTTGACTTCTCTGTGTCCTATACCACAATAGCAACAGGAATGACAACAATAACAACAACAACTAGGATAAAATAAAAAAAAAAAAACAAGGGCAATAAAAGAGGGGAAAATGGTCTCCAGGAGCAGTGGATGTATAGTGCAGGCGCAGAACCCCAACGATAACCCTGGAGACAAAAAAAAAAAAGAAGTAAATCCACTGAGGGCCAGGGAGGTGATTCAGTGGTAGAGCGCATGTTGTCTATACATAAGACCTGGGTTCTCAGCACCACATAAAATGGTGAAGCACTGCTCTTTATTTATTTTAAAAATAAATAAATCCCATGTTCAGCAGAAAAGCAGTTACAGAAGCCAGACCTTCCACCTTCTGCACCCCATAATGACCCTGGGTCCATAATCCCAGAGGGATAAAGAATAGGAAAGCTTTCAAGGGAGGGGATTGGATATGGAGCTCTGGGGGTGGGCTCCATAAGTGTGTGGAAATGTACCCCTCTTATTCTATGCTTTTGTCATGTTGATCCACAACATTGTATGTGGCTGAGAGATAATTCTTGTTTTTCTCTCACTTTTTATAAGTAATTTTTTTTTTCCATCACTAGAGTTTGGTGAAATCACACTCTAGGATAGTTTTTTTTTTTTTTTTTTTTCCAGATAGAGACAAAGAGACAGGGAGCCAGGTGGTGGCACACCTGGTAGAGTACACATGGACCTGGGGTTCAATCGCTTTGTCTCCACCTGCAGGGTGGAAGCTTCATAAACAGTGCTACAGGCTAGTCTCTCTCTCTCCTCTCCCTCTCCCTCTCTCTCTCTCTCTCTCTCTCACACACACACACACACACACACACACACACACACACACACACACGCGCGCTTTGTCTCCACCTGCAGGGTAGAAGCTTCATAAACAGTGCTACAGGCTAGTCTCTCTCTCTCCTCTCTCCTCTCCCTCTCCCTCTCCCTCTCTCTCTCACACACACACACACACACACACACACACACACACACACACACACACACACACACACACACACACACGCTTTGTCTCCACCTGCAGGGTAGAAGCTTCATAAACAGTGCTACAGGCTAGTCTCTCTCTCTCCCCTTCTCTCCCTCCCTCCCTTCCTCTCTTCTCCCTTCTGCCTCCCTCTTCCCTTTCAAATTTTGTCTCTACCCAAAATAAGTTGTAGAAAAAAGGAAAGAGAGATATACACACAGAGAGATCACAGCACTGAAGCTTCATTCAATGTTTTGGGGCCAGGCTTGAACTTAGGTCATGCATATGGCAAAACAGCATACTTTCCAAGTGAGCTATTTTGCCAGTCCATAAATACATCTTAAAAGAAGAAAATGGGAGTCGGCCAGTAGCGCAGCGGGTTAAGCGCACATGGCACCAAGCATAAGGACCGGCATAAGGATCCTGGTTCGAGCCCCTGGCTCCCCACCTGCAGGGGATGTTACTTCACAAGTGGTGAAGCAGGTCCACAGGTGTCTATCTTTCTCTCTCCCTCTCTGTCTTCCCCTCCTCTCTCCATTTCTTTCTGTCCTAACAACAATAAAAAAACAAAAGGGAAATAAAAAAAGAACAAAATGTGTGCGTTTTGTAATAATTTGTAAAACACAGGACAATTTCTTTATATTCGAATGGTGTTGTATTTTTTTATATTTCTTTATTGAGGGATTAATAGTTTGCAGTCAACAGTAAAATACAATAGTTTGCTCCACATAATGATACAACCCCAAGTAGGTCCTCCTCTGCCATCATGTGCCAGGACCTAAACCCTCCCCTCTCCACCACACCAAAGCCTTTTACTTTGGTGCAATACACCAACTCCAGTCCAAGTTCTGTTTAGTGTTTTCCCTTCTGATCTTGTTTTTCACCTTCTGTCTATGGGTGAGATCATTCCATATTCTTTCTTCTGTTTCTGACTTACCTCACTTAACATGATTCCTTCAAGCTCTATCCAAGATGGAGTGAAGAAGGTGAATTTACCCTTTTTAAATAGCTGAGTAGTATTCCATTGTGTTTATAAACCACAACTTGCTCAGCCACTCATCTGTTGCTGGACACCTGGGTTGCTTCCAGGTTTTGGCTATTACAAAGTGTACTGCTAAGAACATATGTGTACACAGATCTTTTTGGTTGGGTATGTTGGGTTCCTTAGGATATATCCCCAGGAGAGGAATTGCAGGATCATAGGGTAGGTCCATTTCTAGCCTTCTGAGAGTACTCCAGACAGCTCTCCACAGGGATTGGACCAATTCACATGGAATGGTATTTTAGCAGCTTTCATTTTTGCCAGGGAGGAGGCTCAGTAGGTAAAGCACATTTTCTTTCTTTCTTTTTTTTTTTTTTTTTTTTGCCTCCAGGGTTATTGCTGGGGCTCAGTGCCTGCACCATGAATACATTGCTCCTGGAGGCCATTTCCCCCCCCCTCCTTTTGTTGCCCTTGTTGTGGTTATTATTGTTGTTGTCATTCGTTGTTGGATAGGACAGAGAGAACTGGAGAGAGGAGGGGAAGACAGAGAGGGGGAGAGAAAGACAGATACCTGCAGACCTGCTTCACCGCCTGTGAAGTAGGTGGGGAGCCAGGGGCTTGAACCCGGATCCTTACGCCTGTCCTTGTGCTCTGCGCCACGTGCGTTTAACCCGCTGCAGTACTGCCCAACTCCCTAAAGCACATTTTCTATACATGTATGAGATTGTGGGTTAGATGTCCAGCACTGCATGGGAGCATGACCCTGGGGGAAGCTCCATGAAGGGTGAAGCAGTGCTATGCCATCTCTCCCTTTCTATCTCTTACTGAGATAAAAAGAGTTAAAAAAAAAAAGTCAGGCTGGGAGAATTGCACATGTGGCCTAGTGCCTTATGGGATACTAAAAAGAGCAATGACATTTTGGAAAAATAAACAAACAAACAACAAAACTCAGCTTATTAATTTCTAGCTCTTTCTTTTGTGTGTGTGTGTGTGAGAGAGAGAGAGTTTGTGAGTGTGTGTGTGTGTGTGTGTGTCTTGTTATTGTTACAGTTGCTGGTGCTACTGCAGCAAGGACTCAATCACTCTGGGGCAACTTTTTTAGACAGAAAGAGACAGAGACAGAGGGGAGAGAAGGAAAGATACCACTGCATCAATGTTTTCCCAGGTATGGTGGGCGCCTGGCTTGAATTTGGTACAATCCTACATGACAGCTATTCTTTTCTTTTTTTTTTTTTTTTTTAATTTTTTATTTAAGAAAGGATTAGTGAACAAAAGCATAAGGTAGGAGGGGTACAACTCCACACAATTCCCACCACCCAATCCCCATAACCCACCCTCTCCCATGACAGCTATTCTTTTCTATATAATTCATTACAGTTACAAATTTTGCTTTTAAGAAATACTTTATATTGGATCTCACACATTTTTATATGCTGGATTGGTATTGTCATTCAGTTATTCAGTTCTAGGTATTTTCTTTTTTTGCCTCCAGGCTTAGTGCTGGGGCTCAGTGTCTATACTACAAATCCACCGCTCCTGAGGCAATTTTTTTTTTCCATTTTTACCAGATAGGACAAAAAGAAGTTGAGATGGGAGGGGAAGAGAGAGAGGAGGAGAGAAATACAGAGACCTGCTTTACCACTTTTAAAGCATCAACTCCTGCAGGTGGGAAGGGGACTAGAACAGGGATCCTTGAGCGAGACCTTGAGCTTGGTACTATGTGCGCTTAATCCTGTTTGCCACTACCCAGCCCTCAGTTCTAGGTACTTTCTAACTTTCGTTATTACATTTTCACTGGTGCAAAGCTTAATTTTTTCTAATTTCTAGTTGTGTTGGGCTTTTAAATTATTTTTACCTTAAAGTTCTTATAATCAGAGAATATGGTCTGAACGACAATGTTTTTTCTTTGAGTGTATGTGTGTGTTTTATTATTTTTTTTCTTTCCTTTTTAAAAAATCTTTAAATTAATTAATTTCCTTCTTGTTGACCTTGTTTTTATCGCTGTTGTAGTTATTGTTGTTGTTACTGATGTCGTCATTGTTGGATAGGACAGAGAGAAATGGAGAGGAGGGGAAGACACAGAGAGGCGGAGAGAAAGATATAGACACCTGCAGACCTGCTTAACCACTTGTGAAGCGACTCCCCTGCAGGTGGGAAGCCGGGGCTCAAACCGATTTCCTTATGCCAGTTCTACGCTTTGCGCCATGTGCGCTTAACCCGCTGCACTACCACCCGACTCCCTTTTTTATTTTTCATATATTTGATAAGACAGAGAGAAACTGAGAAGGAAGGAGGAGATAGAGAGGGAGAGTGACAGAGAAGATACCTGGCAGGAGGAGTCTGGAGCTTGAACCTAGGTCCTTGCACAAGGTAATGTATGTGCTCAAATCAAGAGTGCCACTGCCTGCCATTACAGTGGTTTTTCCAGTTTGTTGAGATTAGATTTTTGAACTGGTTGGCTTCATCAATATTTCATATGGATTGAGTTTTTGGTCAATTTAAACATGTTTTATGTATGAAGCCAGGAGCAGCAATAATGCATCAGACTTACATGCTTGAAAGTCCCTGATCAATTCATGTATCAAAGCCGAGCAGTGTTTTTTGAGTTGGAATACTTACTAGTGTTGTTTGAGAGTAAGAAAATAGAACAAAATAATACATCAGATTTAGTTTACAAATTTAAATGGAATGTACTGTATAAATGTTTCTTCCAGATTTAAATCTTTTTTAATCTCAAACATTCCAAATCTGATTATAATTTTAAAGATATCTAGGAGTTGGTAGGGCTTCTGTTTTTTTGATAATGCTCAATTAACCAATTTCTAGGAATTATATTTCTGATGTAAAAATTAAGTAAAACAAAAACTGAAGACAAAACATAAACTGCGTTTAAAAATCCTACACGGGGGGGGGGGGGTAGCACAGCAGATTAAGCATACATGGCGCAAAGCTTAATGACTGGCTCAAAGATCCCGGCTCGAGCCCACAGCTCCCCATTTGTGTGTGTGTGTGTGTGTGTGTGTGTGTGTGTGTGTGTGTGTGTGTGTGACTTCACAAGCAGTGAAGCAAGTCTGCAGGTGTCTGTCTTTCTCTCCCCCTGTCTTCCTGTCCTCTCTCAATTTCTCTCTGTCCTATCCAACAACAAGAGTAATAACAACAACAATAAACAAGGGCAACAAAAGGAAAAAAATAGCCTCCAGGAGTAGTGGATTTGTAGTGCAGGCACTGAGCCCCAGCCATAATCCTGGAGGAAAAAGAAAAAAAAAAAAATCCTACACAGAATGGTTTTAAATTAAAAAATAAACATAACAGAGCTTTGTTACTTTTCAAGACAGATTCTTTTTTTTAAAGTATGGGACAAAAATAAAGGTATAGGAAAGAGGGAGAGAGAAATAAATAGAAAAATAAAACTGGGAGGTGATTAAGACCTTACCTAGGAAGGTGCTAGCTTGCTATGTGTATAACCTAGGTTTCATCCAAACCCCCACTGCATTGGCAGAAGCTTCCATTCTATAATGCTCTTTTTCTCTACTTAAAAACAAACAACAAATAAAAACTGACCCCAAAAAATGAAGCCCCAGAAAAAAATTATATCAAACTTTTGTCATATTACTTACATTATATGAGGATACCTGCTCAGCCAATCTCTTATCTCTTCCAGATAATACATGTTCTTCATTCGTCTTATTGAATGACTTCCTTGCTTCCTGTGCTTCCTGAGAAATAGATTAAAAAAAAAATACTGAATTGTATAATTAAGTAAAGACAAAACAAAACAACAACAGGAATAAATAGCATTACTTTTACTAAAAAAAAAAAAAAAAAAAACCAGGAAGTCCCAACGATCTGGGAGATCATTAGCAGCATTTTTTTTTTCTTTTAAATGGAAGAAATGAGAGAAAAAGAGACCAGAAAACATTCACCATTTCTTTTGTGATGTTCTATATACATTGCCTCATTGCTTTTATGTGGTCTCAGAGATCAGACCCAGGGCCTCAAGCACACAAGGCATGTGACTTTACCACTAAGTCAGCCACCTTCCTAGAAATCATTAGTACTTTTTGTTAGTTGATCACTATGTACTTTAAGCAAATAATACAGGGAAGGGGGAGAGAGAATAATAACTATGCAAAGATTTTCATTGCTGAGGCTCCACAGTGCCAGGGTCAGTCCCCAGAACTACCATAAACTAGAATTGAGCAGTACTCTGGTACTAGAAATAATTCAATAAATAAAATCACAAGCAAATAATTCAGAAATGGTTTAGAGAACTGAATGGTATCACTTTAACAAACTGTCTCCCATTCTCATCCACTTTTTTTTTTTTTTTTGCCTTCAGGGTTATCACTGGGGCTCGGTGCTAGCACCACATATCTACTGCTCCTGCTGGCCAGCTTTTCCATTTTTGTTGTTGTTGGATAGGACAGAGAGAAACTAAGAGAGGAGGGGAAGACAGAGAGGGAGAAAGATAAGACACCTACAGACCTGCTTCACGACTTGTGAAGTGATCCCCTGCAGGTGCAGAGCCAAAGGCTCGAACTGGGATCCTTGCACCAATCCTTGAGCTTCACACTATGTGTGCTTAAACCAGTGTACTACTGCCCAGTCCCCTTTCATCCACCTTTTTAAAAAAAAAAAAAAAAAAAACTTAAAAAAATTATTTATTCCCTTTTGTTGCCCTTGTTTCATTGTTGTAGTTATTATTGTTGGTATTGATGTCATTGTTTTTGGATAGAACAGAAAGAAATGGAGAGAGGAGGGGAAGACAGAGAGGGGGAGAGAAAGATAGACAGCTGCAGACCTGCTTCACCAATTGTGAAGCGACTTCCTTGCAGGTGGGGAGCCAGGGGCTTGAACCAGGATCTTCATGCCGGTCCTTGCGTTTTGGTCCACCTGTGCTTAACCCACTGCGCTACTGCTCGATTCCCCCCTCTCATCCACTTCTTATGTAAACAGCTCCTTAACTACAAAAACACATCAACGAAAGAATATATTTGATGCTGATACCTATCTTATGAATAACATGCATTCAAAAATTAGGAACTAAATGTAAAATAAGGTTTTTATTAAGAGATCAAAATTTAATTTAATTTTACTTTTAATAATTACATATCAAAATGTATATTTACATTGCTTGGATGAACTGAAATTTTGACTTCATTCAGAAAGAATAAAGTAAAAATATTTAAAGACACTGAGAGGGCCAGGCTTTTGTGCAACTGGTTAAGTGCAGTTACCATATGCAAGGACCTAGTTTCAAGCTCCCACTACCACCTGCAGAGAGGAAGCTTTGCAAAGGGGTAAAGCAGGTCTGCAGGTGTTTCTCTCTCTTCTTCACCTCCCCCCCTTACAATTTTTCTCTGTCCTATCAAATAAAACTGAAAGAAAAAAGGAAAAAAATGGCAGCCGTAGGGATTCTTAATGCCAGCACTGAGACCCAGCTAACCCGGGTAGCAATAATTTTTTTGAAAGCTTTCAAAACAAGACAGATTTTGGGGAACTTTCCACTAGATATATACTCTTTCTGACTTTCCTGAAAAACAAACATACATACACACAGGGAAGGAAAAAAAAAACTAACAACTCAAATCAACTAACTGGAATACATCACTTATTTTCAAACTCGGGTAATGTGAAAGAAATGTAGGGTACAGGGAGCTGGGCGGTAGTGCAGTGGGTTAAGCGCAGGTGGCGCAAAGTGCAGGAACCGGCGTAAAGATCCCGGTTCGAGCCCCCAGTTCCCCAACTGCAGAAGAGTCACTTCACAAGCAGTGAAGCAGGTCTGCAGGTGTCTTTCTCTCCCCCTCTCGTTTTCACTTGACTATAATAGATAGATTAGCAGATAAATCTTTACAGGAACTACTGGCAATAGCGGAGAAAGTCTTTAACAACTGAGAGACCCCTGAAGAACGCCAATTACAGACAATGACAGCAGCTAGCAAGCAACAGACTCGCAACCTCACTAAGGTATTGTTGGCAGCTACCGCAGAAGGCCCTCAATGGAAAGGCCAAGAGGCCTATTCCCCCAAGGGTTTGAAAAGAGCAGAGGTGCATACGGGAAAGGAGAAAAGAAACTAGAAGTAAATAAGAGGGTTGTAGACATACATCCTACAGTACCCAACCCCTACACACTCCTTAGTTCCTTAGATCCTGACCGAATATGGTACTCAGTCCTGGACCTAAAAGATGCCTTCTTTAGCCTCCCCTTAGCACCAAAGGCCCAGCCAGTATTTGCCTTTGAGTGGCAAGACCCTGAAGCAGGATTCAGCGAACAGCTGACTTGGACCCGGCTACCAAAGGGATTCAAAAACTCTTCCACCATCTTTGATGAGGCGCTGCGCCAGGACCTGAGTGAGTACCAGCAGGCACACCCTGAGATTTCCTTCTTACAGTATGTTGATGATATCCTGGTGGCGGCCAGAACAATGGAAGACTGCCGTAACAGTACTGAAGATCTCCTTTGAGTCTTGGGAGATCTAGGATACCAAACCTCTGCAAAGAAGGCTCAGCTGTGCCAGGAGAGGGTGACCTACCAGGGATACGTCCTCAGCAATGGGCAAAGATGGTTGTCTGAACCAAGAAAAGAGACTATACTTAAGATACCTACTCCCACAACCTGACAGATGCTAAGAGAATTTTTGGGGTCGGTGGGATTTTGCCGGCTGTGGATCACCAGTTTTGCTGAAATAGCAAAACCCCTTTATGAGGTGACCTGAGAAAGGCAGCCTTTTAAATGGACTGAGGCTCACAAAAGTGTCTTCAAACAACTAAAGTATGCCCTGTTGTCGGCTCTGGCCTTGGGACTGCCTGATGTGACTAAATCCTTTCACTTTTTCATAGATGAAAAGCAAGGGATAGCAAAAGGGGTCTTAACACAAACAGTAGGTTCCTGGACGCGGCCGGTAGCTTATCTTAAAAAAGCTAGACTCAGTGGTGGCCGGATGGCCACCGTGCCTCCACATCATAGCTGCTACAGCTATGTTGACAAAGGATGCTCAGAAGTTGAATCTTGGTCAGAAATTGACTGTGACTACTCCTCATGCTGTAGATGGACTCCTCCGACAACCTCCTGACAGGTGGATCAGCAATGCCCGGTTAACTCATTATCAAAGCTTGTTGCTAAACCCACCCGTCATTCAGTTCTCATCCAGAGCATCCTTGAACCCAGTTACCTTGCTCCCTGACCCCAAATTAGACGCTCCCTTACATGACTGCTCTGAAATTCTGAGCTACACATCCAGCCTCCGGGAAGGACCAACCTTTAAAAGGAACAGAAGTGAACTGGTATACTGACGGGAGCAGCTTCATCAGAGATGGGGTAAGGTATGCTGGGGCCGTGGTAACTATTGAACATGAGATTGTGTGGGTAGCCGCCCAGCCCGCAGGGACTTCGGCCCCAAAAGCTGAATTAATTGCCCTCACAAAAGCCCTCAACCTAGGAAAAGGGAAAAGACTTAACATCTACACTGATAGCCACTATGCTTTTGCCACAGTCCACATCCACAGGGCTATATATTGAGAAAGTGGACTGCTCACAGCAGAAGGTAAAGCTATCAAAAACCAACAAGAAATATTAGACCTGTTAGAGGCTATCTGGATGCCAGATGAGGTGGCCATAATACACTGCCCTGGACACCAAAAAGAAGAAAGTCCTGTGGCACGGGGCAACCGCCTAGCAGATACCACAGCCAGACAAGTCACATTAGAAAGAATTGATGAATTAGATCTTTGTCTGCCAAACCCTGGAGAGTCCATCCTGCCTGATAAGCTGGAATATACACCAGATGATGAGCTCCAGACAAAAAAGTTACCTCTCACTGACAAGCGTGGTAACTGGTGGGTAACAGCTGATGGTAAACTCATCTTACCCCAAGCCGTGTCCAAACACCTGCTACAGCATATACACAGAACCAACCACCTGAGGCGAAGAAAAATGGCCGAACTTTTGCAAGAAGCCAGCCTGAGAATCCACAACAAGAGCCAACTGATTAAGGAAACAGTTGCAGAATGCAAAGCCTGAAGACTTGCAAATGCTAGCAACCAGTCTAGAACTTCCAGGGTGCGTGAGAAAGGAACCAGACCAGGTGCCTACTGGGAGATAGACTTCACTGAGGTAAAACTGGGAAAATATGGGTATAAATATATGTTAGTGTTTGTAGATACCTTTTCAGAATGGACTGAAGCATTCCCTACTAAGAGAGAGATGGCCCAGACTAGTGAAGAAACTACTCGAGGAGATTTTTCCCAGGTTTGGTATGCCCATTCAACTGGACTCAGATAATTGTCCAGTCTTCGCTTCCCAGGTAACCCTGAACTAGGTAGGTGTCCTTGGGGCAAAATGGAAATTACATTGCACCTATAGGCCCCAAAGCTCAGGACAGGTAGAAAGGATGAATAGAGCTCTAAAAGAGACCTAAACAAAATTAATTATAAAGACTGGCGTAGACTGGGAAACTCTCCTTCCCTTTGCCCTTTATAGAGTAAGAAATACCCCCTATAGTGCAAAGCTGACCCCATTCGAGATCATGTTCAGTTGTGCCCCTCCCATAATCCCAGCCTTGAGATCAGACTTGCTCGTTGATATTAATGCTTGCCTCTTTGCAAACAATAGCTCGAGTCCAAAAGCGTGTGTGGCTGAGACTGAGAACAATATATGAAGCTGCACCTCTGCCAGACCCTCATCCCTTCCAGCCCGGAGACTGGGTCTTGTTAAGATGCCACCAAAAAGAGACACTCGAGCCCCGGTGGAAAAGACCATATACTGTCATCCTAGCCACCCCTACGGCCTTGAAGGTGGACGGTATCAGCCCGTGGATCCACCACTCCCATGTCTGTGCAGCAGAGACGGGAAAGTTCAAGACCAGATGGTGACTCAAGTCTGTCCCCAAACACCCGCTTAAGCTCTGGTTGCTTTGTTCGTGACTCTGCCCACTCTTTCTCTCCTGGTGACTCTAATCTTCGTTCCTGCTACTACTACTCATCACATCCCATTGAACCTCACCTGGATACCGGGACAGTAGTCAGAAACAGAGATTGGCCCAAGATTGGGCCGTAGAAGTTACAAAAGACAAGGGAGGAATGTGGAAGTTAGAGACCGTTAAACTAAAACCAACTGTTCCTTGTTACAGCTGTTAAACTGAAACCAACTGTTACTTGTTAAGAGATTATTACACTGAAACCAACTATTACTTGTTAGAGACTGTTAAACTGAAACCAACGGTTCCTTGTTAGAGACTGTTAAACTGAAACCTTGTTCCGTGTACTATAAAAAGCAGAGATGAAGAATGTTGTGGGAGTCATTGCAGACTCTCCCTTTGTGTGGAAAGGTGTCGGTGGCCCAAGATTAAGCTTGCTAATAAAGGCTTTTGCTATTGCATGTAATTCTGGTCTTCCTTGTGTGGGATCAGGACTCGAATTTCTGGGCACAACACTACAGACCTGCTTCACCACTTGTGAAGTGATGCACCTGCAGGTGGGGAGCCAGGGGCTCAAACTGGGATCCTTGAGTTGGTCCTTGTGCCACTGCCCCTTCCCTAAATTATTTATTTTTATATGAAAGCTTCACAAATTTTCATATAATCTTTGTTCAGAAGCCATGCTAATATCTGCATTGTTCCAATTTTAGTAGTTGTGCTGTCAAAATGAGCATGGATTTCTTCAAGTTTTAAATGGACATTTTATGTAGAAGTAATAAGTAACCAGTATCACTTTTCTTCCTTAAAACTTTACTTCTAGGGGACACGTGAAGAATCATAAAGATAAAGCAGTACTTTAAAATAGCTGTGCCTTATAGCTCTACAAATAGAGCCAACACTGAGAGAAAAGGATGAAAAGACCATCAAAGTTTCTCACCTTAGCTTTTCTTTCCCTGTCAGCTGGGGTATCTGTCCAGATTGATCGATCTGCAGATTTGTCATCTGCTCTTCTCTTAAAAGCTCTGGGCCCAAGACCAAAGTCTTTCATTTCTGGAGGAAGCTCAGTCATCCACGATTCCCTTGTAATTGGTTTATTTGAATCCTTTAAGAGATTTAAAAAGTTGAAGAAGAAAAAAAAAGGTGCCTGGAAAGTATAAAATACTAAGTGACTCGTTTTCTTAACAGACTTTAAAGCTAATTAACAGACTCAAGTAGAAAGTTCCACAACATACACTATAAATACTTCCATCTAATTTACTGTTCTGGTTCTGTTATCTTTTGTTTTACAAAACTTCTCAAATAGGTAAATTTGCCAACCTTTACCATTATAGTTTTAGAACTGTGCAGCTCCTAAATTTTCATATACACATAGAAGATAGATATATATGACAGTCATACATATGTGAAAGATATATATATGTGTGTGCATATATATGTGTATGTATATATATATATATATATATATATATATATATATATATATATATATATTAGATTTTAAATATAGTTAAACTATTTCCCAGAGTAAAGTATATTTGAAAACTTACATCATTTCCTTTAGTCAGTTTTTCTTTCATTCTCTGGGCCCGTTTTTCAAACTCTGTTGTTACACTATAGTTAACTGGTCCCTTTGCAGGCATGGGTCCAACAATGTCTTCATCTTCACTGCCATCTGTCCCCTTTTGAAACAAGAATCTACCTTTAAACTAAGGACTACAGGTAATATAAATAATCTTAAATACCAAATTTTAACTGAAACTTGTTACCTAGACAGAAAACAAACAAACAACAAAATGAACATTGTGTTACTGACTAATCACTGAGTAGTAAGCACTTTTCCTTGTACTCCTCGAGTACACAATGCAGAGATGTCAAATTCATGGCAGGTGAATGTTCCACTTCTCCTATGTCCAAGGCAGAACTAAATTATTTTACTTCTCTGCCTGACAGACATTTATAGGATACAGCCTCATAATTCCCAATGATCTAAATTGGTATGATATATAACACAACATTCTAGAGTTAGGGAGGTGGTTTAGAATTAAAACACATGTGCTATATGCATGAGATCCTATGTTTGATTTATGATACTATATATGATGGAGTGGTGCTCTGGTCTATCATAAAAAATTAACATTTCCTTTTCTTTTCTTTTTAAACCAGAGCACTGATCAGATCTGGCTTACAGTGATGCTGGGGACTAAACTTGAAACCTTTTGGCACCCTGGGCATGAAAGACTTGATGCATAGCGCTTATACTTTTTCCTCAGTCCAAATATATTAACTTTTAAAAAGTATAATGGTCTAGGTAGTCACTATTAACTGGTCTTAAGTGATAAGTTGGAATCATTTAAATTCCTGGTATAGAAAAAAAAATCATGGGGTTGTGTGGCGCACCTGGCTGAACACGTTACAATGTGTAAGAACCCAGGTTCAAGCCCTCAGTCCCCACCTGTAGGAGGAAAGCTTCATGAGTGGTAAAGCAGGTCTGCAGGTGTCTCTCTGTCTCTCTCCCTCTCAATATCCTCCTTCCTCTTGATTTCTGGCTGCCCTATCAAATAAAGATAATTAAAAAAAAGAAAAGAAAAAAGTCTTTGGAATAAGAGGAGCAGGGTGGTGGGCACACGCAGCAGAGCACACACATTACCATATGCAAAGACCTGGGTTCAAGGCCCCAGTACCCATGTATGAGGGGGAGGGAGCTTGATAAATCAGTGGAGGAGTACTGCCAGAGTAAGATACACACACAAGTAGGGCAATCCTTTCAAAAACCATTTTATTTACTTATTTATTTATTGAGTAGACAGAGAGAGAACCAGAGCATCCATCACTCTGGCGCATGAAATGCTGGAGATTGAATTTAAAACTTTATGCTTTACTTTAACACTTTATACTGGGCTGTACCAGTAAAGCATTCTTACAAAATGAACCAGTTTTTTTTTTTTTTTATTCAAATAGAAATAGAAATTCTATGTAGTACTTTCAAGCACTGACCCTGATGAGTCAATCTGGTTCCCAACGTCTCTCACTTACCTCAATGATAAAATAGCATTCTAATTGTAGACTGGGTTCTTAATATATCATTTTGATGATAGTTTTTCATGTAAGACTATGGTAGATGCTATATATGCTAGGTTTTAAAAGCAGTCCTTGTCCTCAAGAAGATGATCAGTTATGAAAAACAACATGGGGGAGTCGGGCGGTAGCACACATGGTACAAAGTGCAAGGACCGGCATAAGGATCCCAGTTCAAACCCCGGCTCCACACCTGCAGGGGAGTCACTTCACAAGCAGTGAAACAGGTCTGCAGGTGTCTATCTTTCTCTCCCCCCTCTCTCTCTGTCCTATCTAACAACAACAACATCAGTAATAACAATAATAACTACAACAATAAAACAAGGGCAACAAAAGGGAATAAATATAAACAAAATTTAAAAAAGAGAAAAAGGAAAAACAACATGTCTATCCTTTAGCTCTGACAGGCAGATTCTCTTCTAACTTTTTTCATTATACCAGGATCAAGAGTTCTTTCTGTGTTGTTCAGATTTTAATGCTAAGTTTTCCGTCATTTCTTTTCTGAAGGCTTACAGCAAAAATTGGCACAAATAACTAGATAAATTATATATTAACATGTGGCACACTCTAAATACAGTGCCTCATTTATTCCTCATAATATAACTGTAAAATATCATCATAAAATGTTTTCTTCTGAGGAAACCTAGGTTTTGAGAAGAGTATTAACAGGGATAAATAACTTGTTCAGGGTTGTAAAAATAGCATCTGAGACTCAAATATTCTAAAATCAAGACTTTTTTCCCCCACTTATACTACAGTAGGCCCTCTTATTTTCTATGTTTCAATTATTAGTGATTTTAAATGTTTAGTTTCTTCTATAAAAGTACTTGTCTTTTATATCAAACATATTTAATGTATAAACACAACCTCATACAAACATACTTTGTGACATAAAATGAATAAAGAGCTTTTATAAGAAACAAGACATAAATGCAGTATTAAAATCTAACAGATGATAAACTAATTCACTTTTTAAATTTTTTAAAAAATATTTATTTATTTTCCCTTTTGTTGCCTTTGTTGTTTTATTGCTGTAGTTATTGATGTCATTGTTGTTGGATAGGACACAGAGAAATGCAGAGAGGTAGGGAAGACAGAAAGGGGGAGAGAAAGAAAGACACCTGCAGACCTGCTTCAGGGCTTGTGAAGTGACTCCCCTGCAGGTGGGGAGCCAGGGGCTCGAACTGGGATCCTTGGTCCTTGCATTTTGCGCCTGACTCCCACTAATTCACTTTAATAAAAGGTGAAAAATTGTCTTAAAAGAGTTTCAACATGTATGGGTGTGATGAGAGTGATTTTTTTAAAGAAATGAGCATTGCTTAGGATGCTGGGAGAAAATAAATACATGTTTAGAGAGAGAGAAACAAACAGAAAATTAGATGCAACACACTAAATTGAAAAACTGAGGGGGCCAGGCAGTGATGTACCTGGTAGAGCACATGTGTTACTATGCAAAACAAAAAAACAGGTTCATCTCCCAAGTCTCCACCTATGGGGGAAGCTTTACAAGTGGTGAAGCAGTGCTGTAGGTGTCTCTCTCATTCCCTCTCAATACCCCCATCACTATTAATTCTCTATTTAACTATAAAAAAGGCGGGATGGAGGGAGTGGGGGGCTGGGAAAGTAGGAAGAGAATGCTACTGGGAACTGTGGATCAGTCTGTAGGCATCACAGCAATAACCCCAGAGGAAAACAACAACAACAATACCCCAACAAATCCAACCTAGGTATTAAGTAAGTATGGTCTCTCTTGGATGAATCATTTATTTATAGTGGTGGGTGTATGGTGTAATAATTCAGTTTACTTTTTTAATAATTCAGTTTTTTAAAGAGGTGTAAAAAAACATTCCTGAGGGGTCTGGGAAGTGGCATATCCGGTTGACCACAGACATTATGCACAAGGACCTCAGTCCCCACTTATATGGAGGAAATCTGACAACTGGTGAAGCAGTGCTTTTAGTCTCTCCTATCTCCTTCTCCCTTTTCAATTTGTCTCTTTAAAAATTTTTTTTACAAAATTTAAAGCATTCCTGAAACATCAGAAATGATATAAACTAATATTACATTAACAAAATAAAATTGTTTTAAGAATTATTTTATGAGTTGCTTTATCTAGAAATACAAGAGCAATTATGTGCCCTACTGCTTTATAGTTTGGGCTACTGATTTAGTTTCAAGACCTTAACTTGCTCTTTTTTTATTTTTAATTTTATTTATTTTATTTTTTAATATCTTATTTATTCCCTTTTGTTGCCCTTGTTGTTTTATTATTGTAGTTATTATTGTTGTTGTTATTGATGTCACTGTTGTTGGATAGGACAGAGAGAAATGGAGAGAGAAGGGGAAGACAGAGAGGGGGAGAAAAAGAGAGGCATCTGCAGACCTGCTTCACTACTTGTGAAGTGACTCCCCTGCAGGTGGGGACACAGGGGCTCGAAGCGGGATCCTTTCACCTGTCCTTGCACTTTGTGCCACCTGCGCTTAACCCGCTGCGCTACCACCTGACTCCCTTATTTTTTTTAGAGAGATGCAGAGAGAGACACACAGAGAGAGAAACACCAAAGCACTACTCAGCTCTGGTTTATGGTGGTGCGAGGGACTGAACCTGGGATTTAGGAGCCTGAGGCATGAGAGTCTGTTTGCATAACCATTTTGCTGTCTCCCATCCCTCAACTTACTCTTTTTTTTAAATTTATTTAATTTTTATTTTGTATTTATTTTCCCTTCTGTTGCTCTTGTTGTTTAACATTGTTGTAGTTATTGATGTCATTGTTGTTGGATAGGACAGAGAGAAATGGAGAGAGGAGGGGAAGACAGAGGGGGGAGAGACAGACACCTGCAGACCTGCTTCACCGCCTGTGAAGCGACTCCCCTGTAGGTGGGGAGCCGGGGGCTTGAATCAGGATCCATCCTCAACTTACTCTTAATGTTAGTTTATGTTGCAACCTTAAATTAATCTGAATGAGGTTAAGCGCATGTGGCCGAAGCACAAGGACTAGTGTAAGGATCCTGGTTCCAGCCCCTGGTTCCCCACCTGCTGGGGAGTTGCTTCTCAGGTGGTGAAGCAGGTCTGCAGGTGTCTTTCTCTCCCCACTTCTCTGCAGGTGTCTTCCCCCTCCTCTCTGCATATCTCTCTGTCCTATCCAATAATGACGACATCAACAACAACAATAAAAACAACAAAATAAAAAACAAAAGGGAAAATAAATATATTTAAAAATTTTTTTTAAAAATTAATCTGAATGAAACTGAATTTTTCATCACCTTTGAGTCAAATGACTTCTTGTTTTAATACATAAAGTTTTGAACTTGTTATTACAACTTATTTTTTAATAAAAAAATTGTCAAACCTCAGAGTTGAAATATGATGATACTGTTCCTGGATCATCTTTGCCTTTGTCACTTTTCTGTGTAGATTTAATAAATCCAGGTGGTAATGCAGGACCTATTATAGGCCTGAAAAATATAATGTGCCATTATTATTTTCCCCAACTTTAAGAAACAGTTTTCAGAATAAATGCTCGTAAGAAAATAAAAGACAGATAATAAATGCTGAAAATAAGGATTTAACTGAACATATTCATTTTACCATACAGCCTATTTTCTACTATGTATGTAAAAATACCTGATTTTTTTTTTGTTTTGTTTGGACCCCTTTTTTTCCTTTACTGGGGGATTAATATTTTTGCAGTTGACAGTAAATACAATAGTCTGTACATTCATAACATTTCTCAGTTTTCCACATAACAATTCAACCCCCACTAGGTCCTCTGCCATCATGTTTCATGACCTGAACTCTCAATTTTTAGATTTTTATGCCATATTGGCACATGTACTAACTTTTGTTGACATGCATACACTGTACATAACCTGAGAATTCAATTTATGTTTAGTAGTTCCAACAGTTACAGTATATGGTATACAGATAATATGTTTACGTGTACTGCATAGTATAATATCCTTAACATATTATTCAGTAGAAAGTGAGTATCAAAGTTGAAAACCAGAATACAAAATAGAAAACAAATCTTCAAAGGTTTAGTTCATAAGGAATTTCATTTTTTGACATTATCATTTCTTTATCAAAATATTTTTTAAAATTTATTTTTGGATAGAGACAGAGAAAAATTGGGAGATAAGGGAAAATAGAAAGGGAAAGAGACAGAGACAGCTGCAGCACTGCTTCACCACTCATGAAGCTTTGCCCCTGCAGATGGGGTACAGGGGTTTGAGCCCAGGTCTTTGTGCACTGCAATGTGCACTGCATTTAACCAGATGCACCACCATCTGGCCCCTTCACATTATCATTTCCATTCAGCATAGTTCTTTCAGAAAAAAGGTATCTGCCAATGATATAAACAAAAATGCTGGTTTATTATATAATCATTGAATAACAAGTACAAAGTTAAAGCATAAAATTTAGGTATTTGGGGGCCAGGCGGCAGCACACCCAGTTAACTGCATATAATATGAAGCACAAGGATCAGGGTTCGAGTCTCCAGTTCCCCATATGCAGGGGAGAAGCTTCACAAATGGTGAAGCAGGTTTGCAATATCTGTCTCCTTCTCTATCTCCCCCGCTCTCAGTATCTCTCTGTCATATCCAATAAGATGGGAAAAATGGTCACTAGGAGCAGCAGATTCGTAGTGCCAGCATAAAACCAGAGGTTAAAAAATCTGAAAATCGGGGGTCAGGCAGTAGCACAGTGGGATAAGCGCACATGGTGCAAAGCGCAAGGACCAGATTAAGTATCCCAGTTCGAGCCCCCAGCCCTCCATCTGCAGGGAAGTCACTTCACAGGCGGTGAAGCAGGTCTGCAGCTGTCTGTCTTTCTCTCCCCCTCTGTTTTCCCCATCTCTCTGTCCTATCCAACAACGAACGACATCAACAATAACAATAACAACAACAAGGCTACAACAAGGGCAACAAAAGTGGGGAAAAAACGGCCTCCAGGAACAGTGTATTCATGGTACAGGCACTGAGCCCCAGCAATAACCCTAGAGACCAAAAAAAAAAAAAAAAAAAAAAACACCAAAAACTGAACATCGAGAGTTCAGGTCCTGAAACATTATGGCAGAGGACCTAGTGGGGGTTGAATTGTTATGTGGAAAACTGAGAAATGTTATGCATGTACAAACTATTGTATTTATTGTCAACTGTAAAAAACTAATCCCCCCAATAAAGAAAAAAAGGGGGGGACAAAAATCTAAAAGTTGTTTTCATTAATCATCGAATATGTAGCCAGTTAATTTCATACCTACAGAAAAAAGAAAAACGGTGCTGTGCCAACCTCTCTGTTTCCTGGCTTGTTAAATTACTCCATTTTCTGGAAGAGCAAAATAATGCCAAGGGATGAAATAAACAAGGAAATGGCAAAACTGGAATTTGAAGCCTGCTCTACTTGATTCCAAAGTTCATTTTCTTTCAAGCTGCTCTAATACCACATTCTGAGGGAACTGACATCAGTATAAAAGAGAGAATTACTTAAACTTCAGATCCTAAATTAGAAAAATCTTTATGCTGTTTAGGAAAAAAATATATATCCTTATTCTCTCCCACACTTTTTCCTTTCATACCAACATTTTTGCAAAGATGTCACACTGCGCCAGTATTACCAATCCAGATGGCAATGAAGTTCTAAGCTGAATATGCCAGGCTGTTCTATATTCAATTAAACAGAGCCTCACAAACGTCCTGGCAGAGGAAAAAAAAAAAAAAGTGCTGAGTGTTGGTCCTAGCATCTAATAATCTAGTTTTGGCTTATCAAATCTGAACAAATTTGAATATGAAAAAAGTCTGGCATTATTAGGAAGATCAAATTATTATTGCTAAGTTTTAAGAAAGTACTTTACAGGTTCTTTTTTCTTTTATTCTGAGTACAATTTTTAGGAGCTCTAAAAATGCAACTATACCTTAACAACCTAGTAAAAGGGAATTTGTACTGCTACTTAAAATGTTAAAATAGGGAGTCAAGCAGTAGCAGAGTAGGTTAAGTGCTCGTGGCAGGAAGTGCAAGGACCAGCATAACAATCCCCATTTGAGCGCCAGGCGCCCCAACTGAAGCAGGTCTACAGGTGTCTTTCTTTCTCTCCCCCTCTGTCCTCCCCTCCTCCATTTCTCTCTGTTCTATCCAACAATAACGACATCAATAACAACAACAATAAAAAACAAGGGCAACAAGAGGAAAAATAAATCTATTTTTCTTTAAATCTTAAAATATAGTGAAGGGAGATTACTGTGGCATGTTATGGCTGTATAAAAGTTTCTGACTCCAGTATATGTCCTATATATATTTCACATACATATTCTATTACTGCCAATATGCATTTATAATTTTTTTTTAAAAACTTCTATAATTTTTAATATACATATCAGCGGTCAGCAATCTTTTTTTTAAACTTCTTTATTGGGAAATTAATGTTTTACAGTTGATAGTAAATACAATAGTTTGTACATGCATAACATTTCCCAGTTTTCCATACAACAATATAATCCCCACTAGGTCCTCTATCGTCCTTTTGGGACCTGTATTCTCCCCCCCACCGAGCCCAGAGTCTTTTACTTTGGTGCAATACACCAATTCAAGTTCAGGTTCTGCTTGTGCTTTCTCTTCTGATCTTGTTTGTCAACTTCTGTCTGAGAGTGAGATCATCCCATATTTAGTTTCTGACTTCTTTCATTCAACATGAATTTTTCAAGCTCCATCCAAGATTGGCTGAAAACAGTGAACTCACCATTTTTTATAGGTGAGTAGTATTCCATTGTGTATATATACAACTTGCTCAGCCATTCATCTATTGTTGGACACCTGGGTTGCTACCAGGTTTTGGCTATTAACAGTTCGTGCTGCTATGAACATATGTGTACACAGATCTTTTTGGATGGGAGTGTTGGGTTTCTTAGGCTATATCCCCAGGAGAGAAATTGCAGGATCATAGAGTAGGTCCATTTGTAGTCTTCTGAGAATTCTCCAGACTGTTCTCAATAGAGGTTGGACCATTTTTCAGGCCCACTAGCAGTGAAGGAGGGTTCCTTTGACCCCACAACCTCTCCAGCATCTGCTGCTGTTACCTTTTCTGATGTATGACATTCTCACAGGAGTGAAGTGGTATCTCATTGTTGTCTTGATTTGCATTTCTGATAATCAAAGAGTCAGGCATTTTTTCATGTGTTTCTCGGCCTTTTGTATCTCTTCTGTGGTGAATATTCTGTCCATGTCCTCCCCCATTTTTGGATGGGGTTATTTGTTTTCTTGTTGTTGAGTTTGGAGAGTTCTTTATATATTTTGGTTATGAGCCTCTTTTCTGATATATAGCATGTAAAGATCTTCTCCCATTCTGTGAGGGGTCTCTTGGTTTGGGTAGTGGTTTCTTTTGCTGTGAAGAAGCTATTTAATTTGATGTAGTCCCATAGGTTTATGCTTGCCTTAGTCTTCTTTGTAAGTGGATTCGTTTTATTGAAGATATCTTTAAAATTTATGTGGAAAAGAGTTCTGCCAGTATTTTCCTCTAAGTATCTGATAGTTTCTAGTCTAACATCCAGGCCCTTGATCCATTTGGAATTTACTTTTGTGTTTGGTGAAATATAGTGGTTCAGTTTCATTCTTCTGCATGTTTCAACCTATTTTTTTCCAACACAATATGTTGAAGAGACTCTTGCTTTCCCCATGTAATAGTCTGGGCACCTTTGTCAAAGATTAGATTTCCATAGGTGGGGGGGGCTTACTTCTAGGTTCTCAATTCTATTCCACTGACCAGTATGTCTATTCATGTTCCAGTACCAAGCAGTTTTGATGACAATGGCTCTATAATACAATTTGAGATCTGGAAGTGTGATGCCTCCAGTTCTGTTCTTTCTTCTAAAGATTGTTTTGGCAATTCTAGGTCTTTTCTGGTTCCAGATAAACATATGTAGCATTTGCTCTATTCTCTTAAAAAATATGGTTGGGATCTTGATAGGGAGAGAATGTTGAGGTCCCAGGTGGTCTCCTTTGGTATTCCTAGTTGACTTGGGAGAGGAGAGGAGAGAAACATAAATGCTACTGCTACATAGGCCCACCTACCAGCAATCTTTTTTTTTTTTTTTTTGATTCAGTAGATTTTTATAAAAGATCATAGAGAAAATTTTAGATTTTCAGGGTCACAACTGGGTCTTTGTGGTGTATTTATATTTATTTATTTATTCATTTTTGTTGCCCTTGTTGTTGTATTGTAGTTGTTATTCATGTCGTTGCTGTTGGATAAGGCAGAGAGAAATGGAGAGAGGAAGGGAAGACAGAGGGGGGAGAGACAGTTAAGATACCTGCATACCTACTTCACTGCTTGTGTAGCAACTCCCCTGCAGGTGGGGAGCCGAGGGCTCGTACCGGGATTCTTATGCCGGTCCTTGCGCATTGCGCCACCATTGCTTAACCCGCTATGCTACCCTCTGACTCCAATGTCTTTGTTTAGGAGATTATTTTTAACTTGGGGAAAATAGAAAAACAGGCGTAGACTGTTCATCCCTATCTTTAGGGAGATCAAAGTTACACAAAAATTAGATCTGAGAAATGTCACTATAGACTTTATAAAATGTGCAATAGCCCTTTCTACACATTCTTGCATCCTGTCTATAGTGCTATGAATTACAAATAATTTGGTGTAAAATATTAGATTCAATATCTAGAAGCTTTACAATTCTGAGAAGATAGGAATCAGTATTTACTACACTCTTTACTCTGTAACTCGTATCACATAAGGTATGTAAGTATAACCATACAAATATATAAGTACATTCATCACAATATTTCTGTGAAACATGTTATTATCCTTTTTTACAGAAGACAATTTGAGGTTCAAAAAATTAAGTTGAATTGTTTAATTTAGCACATAGAAATTTGTTTCTTCTATCAACAAGTAATTTATAAAAACATCTGAATTTGAAGTTAAATACTAGGAGTCTAGCCCTAGGTCTGTCACTATGCGGGCAACCTTATTTGTTTAATAAAAGGTAGGGCAATAAGTAGCAAGCAGGAGATGTGGAAAGTTATATGACTCTCAAATGTTGTATAAATATATACGTTAAAAAGCAATTTCAACTCACTTTTTAGTGAGTTGCTACATACTAGGTGATATATTTAGACAAGATTGGCCTGAAATAATACACATTATCACCTTGGAGGAGAATCATCTTGCTTTTTAAATCCAGGAGGAAGGGCTGGTCCAAAAAACCCTTCATCATCATCACAGTTTTGAGTTCTCCTCTGTTTTCTGAAAACAAAACAGTAGCATGCACATATGTCAAAATTCTTTTTCACCAGGTTCAATCCCCCACACCACCATAAGCCAGAACTGGGCAGCACTCTGGTAAAATAAATAAATAAGTAAATAAATAAATAAATAAATAATTCTTTTCACAGGTTTAAAATTTTGACTTACTGGATATTCAAAAAATAAATTAATCCATCATTAATGGGTGGCAAGTGAGCACAGATGTAGTATCTATGAACTATGGGAGAGACATCCTAGTTTCAGTTCCAGGCATTACCAACAGCCAGAAAGTGATGCTCTGGTCAAAATATAAATAAATAAATACCTTTGCTATGCAATAATAAAAAAAATTTTGACTTATTCAAATGAATATATATCACATAGGCTAGGATAGAAAAATCACTTATTTGCATGGAAATATACTTGCACAAATCTGTTTTTACAAGAACTTCTACCATTTGGATGGTATGCTACACAACCTAGGTTCTAGCTCAACTCTCACCACACTGAAGAAAGCTTTGGTGTCGTGGTCTCTTTAATTAAAAAAAAAAAAATGTATTGAAAATATTTATCTTTATGTTTCTTTTCCAATGCAGGGACATATGTGATCTCATTGCTTCTAGACTGACTCTTTCATTCTTTTTATTTCAGAGATAAATGCCAAGAAGACACGTCATACCACCATTTCACCATCTTTGGTGACACCAGTGGTACACCCATGTAGTGCCAAGGCTTGAACTTGGATCCTAGAGTAGGAAGAGGCAGGCATACACTCTACTGGGTAAAGTATTTTCAGAATATCTAGTCACTTTAATAATACTTAAAAAAATCCTTTACATAAGAATATGTTTGAGGGCAGGGGTAGATAGCATAACGGTTATGCAGAGACTCTCATGCCTGAGGCTCCCACCACCATAAGCCAGAGCTGAGTAGTGCTCTGGTTTAATTAAAAAATAAAATTTAAAAATTGGGGGGGCGGAGCCATGATGATGACTTGGAAGCAGCTGCTGGCATGAACTCCAATAACACTGCTGGAAATGGCAGGATACCTGGCCTTCAGCAGGACGGTGAATAAGGGGTCCTAGGTGTGATACCAAGGAGGTGACTATAGCTCAATTTAGGTTAGAAAACGGATAAAAAAGAAAGAAAACAATTTTATTATTTATGAAGCGCAACCCCCTGCTCCACATAACCAGATGCCAGAGGCTGGAGAGCTGCTACTAGCAGGCTTCCCACTGAGCCTTTTTCTTTACCAAGATTCCTGCATCACCAGGGGTGTCATTCCAACCCTTTTTCTTTCTGATTCCCTTTGCTCTTTTTTTTTTTTTTTTAACTTCTAAGTGGCTCAAGACCAATTGGAGTAACAAATATCTGACCAATCAGAACCTCAACCCGCCACTGGGGAAAGACTACCTGGAGGTTTTTTTTAACAATTGGTTACCCTTGCTAGGGTGCTCAAGCCATCAGGAGCCGTCCAAGCTGCAGACTGACTGTTAGGGGTTATTTACTCTGTTCTGTTTTATTATTATTATTATATATACGTGTGTCCCTCCCCCCCCAGGTTGACCAAAATTAACTCTTAGTGTATTTTACATTGCTAGGTGACTGGATTGTCTTTCCATTGTGAGAAGAACTTGTTTCACCCTACCTACCTCCTCTATCCACTCGCCCCCTTCTCCCTCCTCCTAGCTAATTAAATTAAAAAAAAAAAAACTCTTTCCTTTCACTGCTCTTTTTTTTCTTCTGGTTTTTTTTTTCTTGTCTTCCTTTCTTCCTTTCTCCTTCTTCTGCTTTCTGAATTCACTGATATTTGTTTGTGAATTATTTTAGGGAAGAAATCTGACTCAGAGTGGACTCTCTTTGTGTGTATCTCTTCTCTACTTCCCTTTCTCCTCTTGCTACCCCTAGAATTTACAGTGGACAGAAGATCTGCATAATTGTCTATACTTGCTATCTCCTTTTTCCTTCCTCTTTCTTTTTCATTTGGATTTGGTGGCTATTTTTTCTTGGACTGGAGGAATTGTTTGGCTAACTGGTATTGGTTAAAGTGCTTCAATCCTTGTTTCAGTTACTATTGTAATTTCCGAGGTTTGTGGTTGCATTTGTCATAAAGGTATTTAGTATAGCGTGGCTTGTACTCAAAACACAACAACTGAGGAACAGAACATAAAAATAAAAAACATATCAATAAAAAAAAAATGGTTAAACAAAGAGCAAATAAAACTGCTACTACAATGAATGAAGACAAGAGCCCAGAAGAGACTACGAATCAGTCAGAAGTAACCATAGATAAGAAAACTATGTAAGCAATAGTAAACTTAATAATCACAGAAATGAAGACAACTATGGAGGAAAGGGCTAGGAGAATTAGGGAAACAACAGATGAGACCCTCAAGGAAAATACCAGCTACCTCGAGGTAATTAAAGAACTGAAAGCTAAAATAGCTGAACTGAAGAAAGAAGCTGAGGGAAGGGAAAGCGGACTAACAGAAGCAGAAAACAGAATTAGCCAGACAGAGGATGAGCTAGAGGAAACTAAGAAAGAGATAAAGGAGCTCAAAAAGAGATTGAGAGACACTGAAAACAACAACAGAGACATATGAGATGATCTCAAAAGAAGTAACATTCATATAATTGGCCTGGCAGAGGAAGAGAGGAAGGGGAAGTAAACATTCTAGAGGAAATTATAGAAGAAAACTTCCCACACCTGAACAACAGAAAGGACATTAAGATTTAAGAGGCCCAGAGAGTGCCAAACAGAATCAACCCAGACCTGAAGACACCAAGAGGCATCATAGTTACAATGAAAAGAATCAAGGATAAAGAAAGGATCCTAAAGGCTGCAAGAGAAAAACAAAAAGTCACATACAGTGGAAAAACCATAAGACTATCAGCAGACTTCTCCGCTCAAACTCTAAAAGCCAGAAGAGAATGACAAGATATCTATCGAGCACTGAATGAAAAAGGGTTTCAACCAAGGATACTATATCCTGCTAGACTTTAATTCAGACTAGATGGAGGGATCAAAACCTTCTTAGACAGATAACAGTAAAACCATCACCAAGCCTACCCTGAATGAGGTTCTAAAAGACCTCTTACAGGGAGTAGGGTGGTAGCACGGTGGGTTAAGCACATGTGGCGAAAAGCCCAAGGACCAACGTAAGGATCCTGGTTCAAGCCCCCGTGTCCCCACCTGCAAGGGAGTCGCTTCACAAGTGGTGAAGCAGGTCTGCAGGTGTCTTTCTCTCCCTGTCTTCCCCTCCTCTTTCCATATTTCTCTGTCCTATCCAACAATGACAGTAATAACAACAACAACAAGAATAACTACAACAATAAAATAACAAGGGCAACAAAAGGAATATATAAATAAATATTTTTAAAAAAAAACCTCTTATAAACAAGAACATCACTATAGTACTTGCAATATATCAGAGCAAATAAAAATTATTGAGTAATGGCACTACAATACATTAAATCCATAATATCAATAAATGTCAATGGCTTAAACTCACCTATCAAAAGGCACAGAGTGGGAGGATGGATCAGAAAACATAACCCAACCATATGCTGCTTGTAAGAATCCCATCTGACCCAACAAGATAAACACAGACTTAAAGTGAAAGGATGGAAAACTATCATACAGGCTAATGGACCACAAAAAAAAGGCAGGAACAGACATTCTCATCTCTGACACAATAGATTTTAAATTAAATAAAGTAATAAAAGATAGGCAAGGCCATTACATGATTAGAGGGTCAATCAGCCAAGAAGACTTAACAATTATTAACATCTATGCACACAATGAGGGACCATCTAAATACATCAAACATCTACTGAAAGAACTACAAAAATACATCAATAGTAACACAATAATAGTGGGAGACTTTAACACCCCACTCTCACACTCAGACAGATCAACGAAGCAGAGAATCAACAAAGAAACAAGAGAATTAAATGAAGAGATGGACAGACTAGACCACCTCCTGGACAGTTTCAGAGTTCTTCAAAAACCTGGAATACACACTCTTTTCAAATCCACACAACACATACTAAAGAATAGACCACATGTTAGGCCACAAAGACAGCATCAATAAATTCAAGAGCATTGAAATCATCCCAAGTATCTTCTCAGACCACAGTGGAGTAAAGCTAACATTTAACAAACAGAAAATTACTAAAAGACACAGAATTTGGAAACTAAACAGCATACTGCTTAAGAACCACTGGGTCGGGGAGTCGGGCTGTAGCGCAGCGGGTTAAGCGCAGGTGGCGCAAAGCACAAGGACCGGCATAAGGATCCCGGTTCGAACCCCGGCTCCCCACCTGCAGGGGAGTCGCTTCACAGGCGGTGAAGCAGGTCTGCAGGTGTCTATCTTTCTCTCCTCCTCTCTGTCTTCCCCTCCTCTCTCCATTTCTCTCTGTCCTATCCAACAACGACAACAGCAATAATAACTACAACAATAAAACAACAAGGGCAACAAAAGGGAATAAATAAATAAAATAAATATTAAAAAAATTAAAAAATTAAAAAAAAATAAAAAGAACCACTGGGTCAGAGAGACACTCAAGCAAGAAATTCAAATCTTCCTGGAAACAAATGAAAATGAAGACACAAGCTATCAAAATATTTGGGACACAGCTAAAGCAGTACTGAGAGGGAAACTCATAGTCATACAATCACATATTAAACAACAAGAAAAAGTTCAAATAAATGACCTTACTGCACACCTTAAGGACTTAAAGGAAGAGGAACAAAGGAACCCTAAAGCAACCAGAAGGACAGAAATCACTAAAATTAGAGCAGAAATAAACAACATTGAAAATAAGAGAACCATACAAAAGATCAATTAAGCCAAATGTTGGTTCTTTGAAAAATTAAACAAGATTGACAAACCCCTAGCCAGACTCACTAAAAAAAAAAAAAAAAAAAAAAAAAGGGAGAAGACTCAAATTAATAGAATTGTAAATGACAGATATCACAACTGACACCACAGAAATCCAGAAAATTATGTGAGACTTCTACAAAGAACTATATGTCACAAAGCTAGAAAATCTGGAAGAAATGGAAGAATTCCTAGAAACATATGCCCTTCCAAAACTAAACCAAGAAGAACTACAAAACCTAAATGCACCAATCACAGACCAATCAAAGAAATCAAAACTGTTATTAAGAATCTCCCCAACAACAAAAGTCCTGGACCAGATGGCTTCACAAATGAATTCTACAAAACCCTGAGGAAACAGTTAATACCCATACTTTTAAAGCTTTTCCATAAGATCAAGAAACAAGAACACTCCCTTCCACCTTTTATGAAGCCAACATCACCCTGATACCAAAAGCCTAATAGGGACACAACAAAAAAGGAAAACTACAGAACAATATCTCTGATGAACACAGATGCCAAAATATTAAACAAGATCTTGGCCAACCAGATATAGCAGTATTTTTTTAAAAAAATTTTTTAATATTTATTTATTTTCCCTTTTGTTGCCCTTGTTGTTTAACATTGTTGTGGTTATTGATGTCATCATTGTTGTTGGCTAGGACAGAGAGAAATGGAGAGAGGAGGGGAAGACAGAGAGGGGGGGAGAAAGATAGACACCTGCAGACCTGCTTCACCGCCTGTGAAGCGACTCCCCTGCAGGTGGGGAGCCGGGGGCTCGAACCGGGATCCTTACGCCAGTCCTTGCGTTTTGCGCTACGTGCGTTTAACCCGCTGCGCTACCACCCGACTCCCCGGATATAGCAGTATTATCAAAAAGATTGTTCATCACGACCAAGTGGGATTTATCCCAGGAATGCTAGGCTGGTTCAACATACATAAGTCAATGTCATTCACCACATCAATAAAAGCAAAGTCAACAACCATATGATTATCTAAATAGATGCAGAGAAAGCCTTTGACAAAATCCAACACCCATTCATGCTCAAAACTCTACCAAAAAATAATTTTTTTAAAGAGAATATGTTTAAAAACCAAGATCTTTCCACAAAAAATACTATTAGAACAAATTTGTGAAACAGTTTGTGAGGAAGTGCCATATGAAATTTCTAGCGGGATTCTACAAATAGAGATAAGAACTTCCCCTTAGTACTCGTCTATTTCTATAAATGTATACTAAGTTTAAAGCTTGGTTTATTATTTAATTCAAGTGACTGACCTTGAGCTTGGGCCAGTGTCATCTTCTTCAGATTCCTGATTTCCTCCTTCGTCCGAAGAACTACTGTCTTCATCACTGTCTGATGACTCTGAACTACTGCCTTTATAATTAGGAGGTAGAGCTGGTCCTGCAACTGGAGAAGAATGTTTTGTAGATGGCATAACTGTTTCTTTCTTTCTTTATTTCCTTTTCTTGCCCCTGTTGTTTTATTGTTGAAGTTATTATTGTTGTTATGATGCCGCCATTGTTGGATAGGAGAGAGAGAAATGGAGAGGGGAGGGGAAGACAGAGGGGGGGAGAGAAAGATAGACACTACAGACCTACTTCACCACCTGTAAAATGACTCCCCTGCAGGTGGGGAGCCAGGAGCTCTAACCGAGTTCTTATCCTGGTCCTTGGGCTTTGCGCCATGTGCACTTAACCCACTGTGCTACCACCCAACTCCCGCCCTTATAGTTGTTATAGCTCTTGTTGTTGGATAGGACAGAGAGAAATCAAGAGAATAGGGTAAAACAGAGATGGGAGAGAGACACTTGCAGACCTGCTTCACTGCCTGTGAAGCGATCGCCCCTGCAGGTGGGGAGCTTGCGGTTCGAACCGGGTCCTTATGCTTTGTGCCATGTGCGCTTAACCCGCTGTGCTACCACCCAGCACCCCACAGCATAACTGTTTTTAATGAAATTCCCAATTGAAATTTTATACCTTCTTCTGTGAATTTATTATGAACTCTAATCTTATTTGCTTCTGTTATGTGTACAATGCCAACTTCAGGGAGGATGAAATCAAATTTTACACATAACATGAGTTACAAAAACTTTGATGCTCAATCTTAGAACTACAACAACAGCAATCTCTGTGTTACTTGTGATTTTGGTTGGAGCAACTGTCAAGTTTCATGCTATTTTTTCTTACATATAGGATATTGCTGACAATATATCAGAGTTACCCAAATAACATTTCCTGTCCCAAACTATGAAAAACATTAATTTTTCATTCTGGTTTCTAAGAATCACCATTTTGTAAAGATATCTTTACTGACACCATCACAATTCTCAGCTTTCTTTTCAAAATTACTTTTTTTAAGAGAAACAAAATGCACCACTTCCAAATTTACTGCTTACTAGCAGAGACACAGAGAAGAAAATGAGTATGCAGTGGTGTGCGCATGCCTGCTGGGTTCCTCACTTGATATCTCAGCACAATTACAATTACAAAGTCTTATCTGCTGTCACTGCATGATGTCTGGCACCGTGGTCTCCTAGTCAAGATCTCAAGACGCCTGCCTCCATGGGTGGCCAACACTATATCGTTTCTTCTCCAAAACAGAAGATTCTGGGTGCATTTGGGTGACAAGTCTAGCAGATGGAGACTTGTCTCAAGTGGCCTCCCCCAGGGCTCCGTTCTGGCTCCTACGCTATTTAATATTTACATCAATGACCTCCCAGAAACTTCTTCAAGGAAGTTCATCTACGCCAATAACATCTGCTGTGCAACTCAGGCATCCAAGTTCGACATCCTCGGGGAAACACTCACGAAAGACATGTCTCTGATATCTGATTACTGTAAAAAATGGCGACTAATCCCTAGCACTGCAAAAACGGTATCATCTGTTTTCCATCTACACCATGCCTCGGCCTCGCGTGAGCTTAATGTGCAGCTTGACGATACGAGAATCCGGCATGAAGCCCAGCCAGTCTATCTTGGCGTTACTCTCGATCGCACCCTGTCATTTCACGAACATCTCATAAAAACTGCAGCAAAGGTGGGCGCGAGGAATAACATCATTGCAAGACTGGCCAGCTCTTCATGGGGCGCGAGCGCTTCCACACTACGATCATCATCTCTGGCATTATGCTATTCCACTGCAGAATACTGTGCCCCAGTATGGTTCTGTAGCCCCCATGTCCACTTGGTTGATTCCAAATTCTATTCCTCCATGAGGATAATTTCTGGAACCATCCGTTCCACCCCGGTTCCATGGCTGCCAGTTCTTAGCAACATCGCCCCGCCAGATATTCGTCGGGATGCGGCATCATCTAAGTTCATTTCCCACGTCTACGCTCGACCGGACCTGCCAATATATGTGGATATCTTCGCCCACCCTGTCCAACGCTTGACGTCTCGTCACCCAATCTGGTCCCCTACGCCTACACTGAACTTCTCTGTTCCAGACTCTTGGAAACAGAGTTGGCAGTCATCTGAGGTAAAGAACAAACACCTCATCACAGACCCCTGCAAGCGTCAACCCGGCTTTGACCTAGCACGTTATGATTGGGCCCTCCTCAATCGCTATAGAACAGGCCATGGCCGGTGCGCCGCTATGTTCCATCGCTGGGGAGCCAGAGACGACCCGAACTGCCCCTGCGGCTACAGACAGACTATGACCCACATAGTCAGTGACTGCCACCTCTCCAGATTCAAAGGAGGTCTCAAAACTTTACATCAGGCTCAACCTGACGCTGTTGACTGGCTACGGAAGAAGGGCAAACACTAGAAGAAGAACTGCATGATGTTACAGACAATGTCTTTGCTAACCCTGAGTAGTGACATTACATTCTACTGCATGAGTTCTCAAGTCTGGATGTGTACCAGGAATGTCAACAAGATTTCTAGGCACCATCTCTACATTCTAATTAAGCTGGCCTATGGTAGGGCTTGGAGGCATGATTAACCTAAAGAACTTCCCAGGCATACTGTTCATTCAATAGTAATAATAACAGCAGCTTTTTAAAAATAAGAGGGGCCAAATGGTGGTACACCTGGTTAAGTGCACACTTTACAGTCCATAAGAACCCAGGTTCAAGCCCGTGGTCCTCACCTACAGGGAGAAAGCTTCATGAGTAGTAAAGAAGGGCTGCTGGTGTCTCTCTCACTCTCTAGCCCCCCTTCCCTTTTCAATTTCTATCTCTATCCAATAATAAAGACAAATAAAGATATGTCTTGAATTCTGATGTGTTGTGTATTGTTTAAAAATATTTCATGCACTAACCTACTTAATTTTGAGTACAGCCCTGTTAGAGAAAGTATTATTATTATTATTTTGCCTCTAGGTTTATCGCTGGGGCTAGGTACCAGCACTCCAAATCCATTGCTTCTGGAGACTATTTTTTCCCTTTTGAAGCCCTTGTCGTTGTCATTGTTGTTATTATTGTCATTATTGTTGGATAAGACAGAGAGAAATCCAAAGGGGGGAGAGAGATAGACACCTGCAGACCTGCTTCACTGCTTGTGAAGTGACCCTACTGCAGGCGGGAGCCAGGGTCTCAAACTAGGATCCTTACACCAGTGCTTGAGCTTCGCACCATGTGCACTTAAGCAGCTGCGCTATCACCTGGCCGGCAGTATTTTATAGATAAAGTGAAGTACAGAAAATAATTTGTGGGGGCCAGGCGGTTGTGTACCTGGTTAAGCCCACATATTACAGTGCACAAAGACTCAGGTTTAAGCACTTGGTCCCCACCTGCAGGGGGAAAGCTTGACAAGGGGTGAAGCAAGGCTACAAGTGTCTCTTTCTCTATATATCTCCTTCTGCCTTTATCAAATAATAAATAAATAAAATATATATTTTAAATTATATAGAAAATAATTTGTCTAAGTCCACAAACTTAAAGTAGTTAGGACATGAACCCTGGAGTCTGATTTCATAGCATATATACTTTTTTATTTGTTATTAATAGTATGTGGGAGTCAGGTGGTAGCACAGCGGGTTAAGCACATGTGGCGCAAAGTGGAAGGACCAACGTAAGGATCCTGGTTCGAACCCCTGGCTCCCCATCTGCAGGGGAGTCACTTCACAGGCAGTGAAGCAGGTCTGCCGGTGTCAATCTTTCCTCCTCTCTATCCTCCATTCCTCTTTCCACTTCTCTCTGTCCTACGACGACATCTATAGCAATAATAACTACAACAATAAAAAACAAGGACAAAAAAAGGGAAAATAAATATTAAAAAAATTAAAATAATAGTATGTTACAAGACTGTAAGATTACAATGTATAGTTCCACACCACACCCACCACCAAAATTCTTTATTCTCATCTTTCAAAGATAAACACCATAGTTCTTACAAGTCTTAACAGTTTGTTTGCTTCTGTGTTTTTTGTGTGTTGTCTGTTTTGCATGTTCATGTGGATCAGATCTCTATATTCCACAGTAAAACCACCTGGTCTTTCATCTCTTATTTTGTTAAGCATGATCATCTCTAGTTCCATCCATTTTGTCCCAGAGGACACAATATCATCTTTTTTGATTGTGGAGTAGTATTCCATGGAATATATATCCCAAAACTTATTTAGCCAGTCATCTTATAGCCTATACCCTTAACACTACACTAGATATATCATTCATCAAAGAGTCAAAATCTATCAAGAAACACTTATTGAGAAACATATCTAGGGATACATAAAGAAAAGGCGACTGTACATATAAGGGAATTTTTTCTTCTTTTTATTTTTTTCTTTTTAATCAGAGCACCATAAGCTCTGGCTTATGGTGGTGCTGGTTGTTAAACCTGTGACCTCTGGCATCAGAGGTAAGACAGTCTGTTGTGCTACTGATGGTCTGATCTCCTTGGGCCAAGGGAGTGTAATTTTAATGGCAGAACTCGGGATGACATTATGAGAAGACAACTATATGGAGACTTAAGTGATGAGCTGACAATAACTAAGCACCAAACTGAAGGAAGAACATTGCAGACAAAGGAATAAATAAAACACCACTCATACAAAAAGAACAAATGTGATGTTCTAGGCATCTGAATGAGTAAAGCAAGGTAAGTAGAAAGACGAGATGAAGCTGAATGTATAAAGAGCACAGAGTGCTTTACAATAGCCTTTGGATTTGAATTCTAGTTCAACCATTTACAAGTTGTATGACTAGAATGCATTTAACCTTCTTGTATTACTTTCTTGGGCTGGAAAAATCAGAGTTGGGGGTCAGCTGGTAGTGCAGTCGGTTAAGTGCACATGGCAGAAAGTGTTCAGACCCGCTTCAGGATCCCAGTCCAAGCCCCCAGCTCCCCACCTGCAGGGGGTTCATTTCACAAGCGATGAAGCAGGTCTGCAGGTGTCTATCTTTCTCTCCCTCTCTCTGTTTTCCTCTTCTCTTGAATTCTCTCTGTCCTATCCAAAATGACATCAATAACAACAGTAATAATAGCCACAACAAGGATAAAACAACCAGGGCAACAAAAGGGAAAAAAATAGCCTCCAGAAGCAGTGGATTCATGGTGCAAGCACTGAGCCCCAGCGATAACTCAGGAGGCAAAACAAAAACAACAACAACAACAAAATATATATATATCAAAGGGTTATTGTGAAAATTAATGCAAAGCAACTAACAGAAAACAGAGCATACAATAAGCCCTCAATAAATGCTGGTGTAGGCATGAAAAAGAGTTTGGATGTTATTTTTTAAAATTGTGAACTCAGCATTTCATATGTATGTTCTACCTTTGAGACTCCTCCATGGCTCAACCTTCCATTTTATATTTTTAATATACGAGAGAAAGAGAGAGAGAGAGAGAGAGAGAGATATGGAGATGGAGAAAATAAAACACTGCTCCACCACCCATGGAGGTTTTTGTCTTTGTTGCTCTCATATGGTGCTGGAGCTCAAACCTAGGGACTCACATATACAAGGAAGGTGCTTACTGTTGAGTTATTCTCCTAGTTCCAAAGAGTTTGAATTTTAATTACAACCTCCATAAGAGAAAACAAAACATATCAAATCAAAACAAAACATGTGGAGACAATAGATGGGGGAATCAAAGGTATGAATTAGAAAATTGATCACATAGTATGTTGGGGCTAGGTGGTGGCACACCTGGTTGAGTGCATATGTTACAATGCACAAGGACCCAGGTTCAAGCCCCCAGTCCCCACCTGTAGGAGGAAAGCTTCAAGAGTAGTAAAGCAGTGCAAGGACCAGTGTAAGGATCCCAGTTGGAGCCCCTGGCTCCCTACCTGTAGGGGAGTCACTTCACAAGCGGTGAAGCAGGTGTGCAGGTGTCTTTCTCTCCCCCTCTCTTCCCCTCCTCTCTCCATTTCTCTCTGTTCTATCCAAGAACGACGAAGTCAATAATAACTACCAAGGGCAACAAAAGAGAGGAAAAAGAAAAAAAAAAAAGAAGAAGGAATGTCTCATGCAAATGTTCCCCAAACATAGTAGATATTATATCTGATCTTAATCATCCATTTCAAGTGTCTCTCTTTTTGTACTCTCAACACCCATAGAAAGCATCTTTTAGAATACAGATAGAAGGGAAGAATACAACTTTCCTTAATTGTTCCTTTTTCCAAAATGGTAATAGATTACAGCTTTAATTTGAAGGCATTTGGGGGACTATATTTCACTCTTCCCACCTTCTTCTTGAGTTTAAATAGTAAAGAAAGAGTTTTCCCGCTCTTTTTTGTTCAAGAATGATTTTCTTAAGCAAGATCTTCCTAAAATACATTTTTCTGTTCCTTTGCTATGGCCATTGCTTAAAGAATCATATAATTTGTCTTTTGGCATGGTTAAAATTTTAAGGCATTGTGGAGAACATTTTTATTTAGACCTTTCACTAAGGAAATGGGACTCTAAATTCAACTTACTTAGGGCTGGCAAAATAGCTCGCCTGAATAGTGCACTGCTCTGCCATGTATATAACTCAGGTTTCAGCCTGATCTCTATCCTGACCACATTGAAGGAAGCTATTGTGCTGTTGTGTGTGTTCTGGAGCAGTGAAATGCCAGTGATAACAAAGCAATTAATCAGCTAATTCAGTTACTTAAAATTAAAATGCATAGATATGGTCAGGGAGATGGCTCAGTGACAAAGCCCAGGACTTGCACGCATGAAACATTTGGATGCGGTTCCCCGTACTACGTAGATCACACTGCTGCTCTGACCTCTCTTTCTTCTCGTGGAATCAGCCAACTAAATAATAAATGGGACTACATCGTCATTTATAATGAATGTCGGGTCAGAACTCGTTTCTGAAGTTCCTGACAGCCTCCTCGCTACCTTTTTTGGCCTGGGAAGGAAAGTTAACTCAGTGAAATCGCATCCACGTCCCACTTTCTTCGGCTTCCCAGGCTTCAAACCATTCCTCTAATAACTGGGCCGGGCCAGGGAAAGCGTGGGCGGGCCTAGTGGCGAGGATTCAGGCCGCTCTTACCTGGGCTGGAGTCCCGCTCTTCGTCTTCCGCTGTCCCATGAGCCTTGAAGCCCGGCGGTAGTGCCGGTCCGATTAAGTCTCGCGCCATTAGTAGTGGCGGAAATTGGTTACATAAACAAATCTATAGTTTTACAGACAGGCCTCTCCAAAAGGCTGCCTGAGAGCCGCTACCTACACTAAAGTTTATCCGGCGCGGATCAATGACGTATTCGTCTGTGATTGGCTGAGAAGCAAACTTCGCGAGAGTGGAAATGACGCTTAAATCTTGTTCCACTGCAGAACGCACGCTCCCTTACCTGGTAAGGTGGCATGACTGAATCAGCAGGTGATTTTGTGACTTCCACCGGGTGGTTTCCAAACATGGAACCAGGACCCCCGGTGGGACCTCAAAGTTATGGTGCTCCGCTGTCGAACGACTGGATGTACTGGTCAATGATGCCGCCGCCGCCGCCACCCCCACCGTTGCCATCTCCACACGCACCTGGGTCAGAATCCGCTTCGCGGGCACAGTCCTCTTCGGGGGCCCAACCTCTCCCAGGGGCGCCGCCACCCTTCGACGCTCAGATTCTTCCCGGTGCTCAGCCCCCCTTTGACTCCCAGCCCCCCAAAGACTCTCACCCTCAATTCAATGGCCAGCCTTCCTGGCATTTCCAGGCTTCGACATCATGGTACTGGGGTCAATCTCCTGGTGTTCGCCCTTGGCATCAGCAGCCCCACAAAACTCCAGGTAAGTTGTCACCCTTCTCTGTACCCCTTTTAACTTAAATATCTGCGTTTTCTCCGAATTTTTTCCTTTCTGTTTCAGAATCCGCTCTACACTTTTGCAATTTGGTCATTAATATCGCCTAATTTGATTGACAGATGTACTGCTACCTGTTTAGCAGTTATTCAGTTATTTAGTTTCATTTGTATACCAGGAGCTGGATAATATAACAGGGAAAAGAACATATAAAAATATGTACTTTTATAGAACTTGATATGTCCTGTTATATTGGAAGAAACAAAACAAATCCGTGTCTGAGAAGGTGTTGGAGAAAGAGTAAAAGCAAAGTATGATAGTGTAGTTTTAGATGTCAGTCATAAAGAAGGTGAAATTTTAGAGAAGTGAGAGTTGAGAGCCATGGATGCATCTGCGGATTAGGAAGGAACTATAAGAATATAGGCAGAAGGACCTTGACGCTTGAGCTGTAGATCCGAATGAAAGCCAGTGAGTGTGTGCCTAGAGAACTGAACATGAAGTAAGATTGTTGAAAATTGGGAAGAGGGCACACTTACTAGAATTTTGTAGATGTTGGTCTTTGACTTGTACTTTTGTGATACACACAGTAGCAGGATTAGATTTATGTTTTGAATGGATTAATTTGCCAACCCTCTGGAAACTGACTAGAAGCAAAGACCGGTGAGGAAGATGTTGTAATTATCTAAGTGAGAGATCTGCGAAACTTGGACCAGTATAGAGCTTAGGAAGTGATGAGTACTTGAATTTTAGTTTGAAGCTGTGGTATAGCCAGTTTAATCGGAGGAAGGATCAGATGGGGGCTGTGATACAAAAAAGGAATAACCTTCCCCCCAAATAATTGGTCACAATGAAATTCATGAGATTACTCACTTAAAAGCCATTCTGCAGCTTTGCAATAGACTCAATTTAAATTAAATTTTCTTCCAAGTCACTATTTATCATGTGACAAATGCTGGGAATATGGTTGTGCTTAAGACAGCCCTGTCTAGGGTTTCAGTAGCTAGCATAATGATTATGCAAAGAGACTCTTGTGCCTGAGTTTCCAAAGTCCCAGGTTCAGTCCCTCACACCACCATAAGCCAGAGCTGAGCAGTGCTCTAGTGTCAAAAAAAAAAAAAAAAAAAGATAGCCCTGTCTGGTGACATGAATCCATAGGTCTTAGTCACAGTAAAAGGCAATTTCAGAGTACAGAGGAAATTGGGGAAAGTTTTTTGGACGATGTTTAATATTTAGGGGAAACTATTTTTTAGGTCAAGGCAAAGAAGGTTTGAGTATACATTCTGAAGACTGTATTGTTCTGGTGAGACTGACAGTATGTGGAAGTGTCAGTGTTTGTTGGGAAAGAAGATTTGGTGGCTGTCACAGTGATACAAAGAGATGGCCAGGATTTTTGAGCTGAATTGTAACAATAAGGAAAAGAATTGAAAACAAGGTTTTATTTTCATGATGTAAATTTGCTGTTGAAAGAGCTGTACTAGGGAATTATGGTTCACAGTGTTGGAAATAACTACTAGGAATTTTAGCAGATTAACTTGCCCATTCCTTTATTCAAAAGCCTAAGTCACCAATGAGCATGTGTGTTTACTAATAATCATTAATTTGAAAAATATTTACTTGGTAGGCCTATCTTAACCTTTGTTAATTTGTTTGAGCTACTATTCTTCCTGAGGTAGTTCACAGCTATTTTTACTCATGTATTTGTGGCATGCTGTGGGAAATAACACCTTGAATACTGATTTTTATAGTTGCAAGTGTTTATGGTTTTCTTTTTGTCTTTTAGTTAAACATTCTTATTTTCCACAAAAACATGATGCTAAGTTCACTACCTTCAACTCTCCGGGTAAAAAACAGAAAAAAAAGGTATTTTATTATTTTTTTTTTCATTGTTCAGATTTTGAAATTTGACTTAACATTTATTTGTAATGCTACAAAATTTTGGGAATATAATTTTACATCTCTGTGCATGTGTAAGACTGACCACACCCACAATCATAGTTCCAGTACCATCACGCCAAAAAAGCCCTCACTAAGTGTTTCACCAAGTCTAAGAATTTATTTTTGTTGTTGGTGGTGTTGGTGTTGGGTTGGTCAGTTGGTTTGTTAAATATATATATGTGTTTATTTACTGATAGACATAGAAATTGAAAGGGAAGGGAGAAATAGGGAGAGAGAGAGAGACACTTGCAACACTGCTTTACCACTTGTAAAGCTTCTTCCCTGCTGATGAGGAGGCAGGGTTTGAACCTGTATCCTTGTACATTGTAACATGTGCCCACCCCAGCCCCTTGTTCTAGTTTTTTTTTAAAAATGATTTAATATTGATTTACAGAATTATAAGATAATAGGGGCCTAATTCCACACCTTTCACACCACCAGAGTTCTTTGACCCCATTCCCTCCATTGGAAACTGCATTAGTTCTCCCAAGATCACAGATATGAGTTGACTGTTATTTCTCTAGCTAATAGATCCCTCTCTTCATCATCACTGGTCACTTCCAGCAGGAACGTCATCATAAGCCCTCTTCTGGGCCACTCTAAGGCCTTACCCTCACTGTAAAGTAGTGATCGTAGGGACTGCCCCATTCTCTCAAGGGAGGATGAGTCAGTCTACTCTGCACTCAAGGAAGACTGGTCTGGAAATTAGTGCAGCCTACAGTGTTTCCAGCTGGGACCATGGATTGCGAGCTCAGACTGACAGGGACTTAAAGATTGATTACACAAGCTCTTGCGCTAAATATGAATATATGTGGACTCTGGGTCAGATCAATGGAGTAAAGAGTTAATTGTGTTTGTATATTATCTTCAAATTTGGGAGCAACTCTGTTGTAATACAGCTTTCTAGCCCTAATCGCAACATTTAACACCACCTTCCACTTCCAGACAATATATATATAATATATATATATGTATGTATATTTTTTGCCTCCAGGGTTATTGCTGGGGCTCAGTGCCTACACCATGAATCCACTGCTCCTGGAGCCTATTTTTCCCCCTTTGTTGCCCTTGTTGTGGTTATTATTATTGTTGTTGATGCCGTTGTTGGACAGGACAGAGAGAAATCGAGAGAGGAAGGGAAGACAGAGAGGGGAAGAGAAAGATAGACCCCTGCAGACCTGCTCCATCACCTGTGAAGCGACTCCCCTGCAGGTGGGGAGCCGGGGCTCGACCGGGATCTTTCCACTGGTACTTGCGCTTTGTGCCACGTTCGCTTAACCCACTGCACTACCACCCGACTGACTCCCTCCAGACAATGTTTTCATTCTACCTTCATGTTAGCTTTCAAGCTATAGCAGCCTACTCTGGGCTTACTACATGGGTCCCATGGAATATGCCTAAAATAGACTTCCTAGCTTCTTTCTTCCCTAAGATCTCTGTTCTTATATGCTCTATTTCTACTTTGTGTTTTCTATTTATTAGACATTTGTCCTGCTTCATATCTTACCACCTTTCAGCCACCAAGTTGCAGATGATTCCATCCTGACTTCAGATGACCTCACCAAGGTGTCCTGGAACTTCACCTCTCCAGAACCCTACCCTACTAGGGAAAGATAGAAACAGATTGGGGGTATGGATCAACCCAACACCCATGTCCACAGAGAAGCAGTTACAGAAGCCAGACCTCCCTCCTGTACCCCAAAAAGGATTTTGATCCTTACTCCTAGTGGGGAAAAAATGTTAGGGGAAGATGACCAGAGGGCTCTGAATTCGAATTCCATCAGAATCCAGAGAAAGAAGAGGAAAAAAGGATGGACATTCAAAAGTAATAATAGATATAGGTGTGATTTAGAAAGGAAGAGAAGGCAGGACCATAGAAAAAATTGGGCAGATATAGGGGGCTGGGTAGCTCAGTGGGTTAAGTGCACATAGAGTGAAGCTCAAGGACTGGTTTAAGTCTCTGGATCTCCACCTGTAAGGGGGAGGGGACTTCACAAGTGGTGAAGCAGGTCTACAGGTGTCTATCTTTCTCTCCCCCTCCATCTTCCTCTCCTCTCTCGATTTAACTCTGTCCTATCCAACAACGACAGTAACAACACTAACAACAACAATGATAAACAACAAGGGCAACAAAAAGGAAAAAAAAAAAATCCTCCAGGAACAGTGGATTCATAGTGCAGGCACTGAGCCCCAGCCATAACCCTGGAGGCAAAAAAAAAAAAAGAATAAAATGGGCAAATATATATAAATATAGATAGTTGTAGAAATAATGGCCCATATCTATGGTCTTGGGAGAACTGATATAGTTTCCAATGGAAGGATTGGGGACACAAAACTGGTGGGGAGGAAAGGTGTGAAATTATACCTGTTATTTTGTCAATCAATATTAAGTCACTAATAAAATTTTTTTAATATTTTTATTTTTTATTTATTATTAATCGTTGATAGAGACAGAGAAATTGAGAGGGGAAGGGAGATAGAGGAAGAAACAGAGACACCTACAGCCTTGCTTCACCACTTGTGAAGTTTTCCCCCTACAGGTGGGAACCAGGGGTTGAATCCGGGTCCTTTAGCACTGTAATGTGTGTGCTTAACCAGGTGTGCCACCACTTGGCCCCATTAATAAAAATTTTTTAAAGATTTTTTTTTTGCTTTGTTTACAATGGGGAAAACATGCAATAAAAGGATCTTTAAGGATCGTAACTATAAGCGAGCACTTCAAGTGCAGCCTTTTTGAGAGATTAACAAGAAATTGTAGAAAAAGAACACAGTTCATTTCACTGTACGGTGAAGAGTAATAAGTGTATTTGAGAATTATGGTTACAGATAAATATAAATGCTATTAAACCTTGATAAAGTGAAAATATAAATATGTCACTAGTGAATTAGAGGGACAAGGATAGAATAAAATAATTTGTTTTTAAAGTGAAGAGCAACTGTTAACTATGCTTCAGAAACCAAATCTCATTTTGAAGAGCTTACCAATCTAGTCTTTTTAATTTTCAGATATATATATCTGAGAACTAGTGGAATATCTACAGCATAGAATTAGTATCCTTTGTCTCATCATGAAAACTGTAGTTAATATTCAGCTAGTGGGAGTCCGGCAGTAGCGCAGCGGGTTAAGCACACGACCTGCTAAGGATCCTGGTTGGAAGCCCTGGCTCCCCACCTGCAGGAGTGTCACGTCACAGGCGGTGAAGCAGGTCTACAGGTGTCTAACTTTCTCTCTCCCTCTCTGTCTTCCCCTCCCCTCTCTATTTCTCTCTGTTCTATCTAACAACAACAACATCAATAATAACAACCATAATAAATACAACAACAATAAAAAATAACAAGGGCAACAAAAGGGAAAATAAATAAAATACACAAAAAAAATTAAGGAGTTAGGTGGTAGTGCAGCGGGTTAAGCTCAAGGACTGGCATAAGGATCCCAGTTCGAGTCCCTGACTCCCCACTTGCAGGGGAGTCACTACACAGGCGGTGAAGCAGGTCTGCAGGTGTCTTTCTCTTCCCCCTCTCTGTCTTCCCCTCCTCTCTCCATTTCTCTCTGTCCTATCCAACGATGATGACATCAGTAATTACAACAATGAAACAAGGGCAACAAAAGGGAAAATAAATATTTTTTTAAAAAAATATTCAGCTAGTATAGAATATGTATTAATAATTCCAACATTGGGGGCTGTGTGATGGTGCACCTGGTAAAGTGCACATGTTACCATTTGAAAGGACCAAGATTCAAGACCCCCCACCCCCATCCCCACCTACAGGGAAAAGCGTCACAAGTGGTGAAGCAGTGTGCAGTTGCCTCTCTATTCCCCTTCCCTCTCTATTTCTCTGTTTTATCAAACTAAATAAAGCTTTAAAATATTTTAAAATAAATTTTAAAATAATCTCAACATTAAATAATTGGAGACTATTTCCCATAGAGCTTATTGCTTTAGTCATCTTTCTGCGTTAATGTTTAAGCATAAAAATGGCAAATTGCAATAAAAAGACTTTACTTATTTTTCCTCTGTTGTTTGAAAAAAATATGATACAGCTTTTTTCTAAAAGTATTTAAGTGCAAGCTCCCCTCTGCTCCCTATCTGCAGGGAGGTTGTTTCACAAGCAGTGAAAGAGGTCTACAGGTGTCTTGTCTTTCTCCTTCTCTATCTTCCCCTCCTTTCTCAGTTTCTTTCTGTCCTATCCAAAAAATAAAAAATAAAAAATGGCTGTAGGAGCAGTGGATTTGTAGTATAGGCACCAAGCCCCAGCTATAACCCTTGAGGCAAAATAAATAAACATAAAAATAAAATGCTTATTTTGCTTAATGCTTATTAAGTGCTTATTTTTAGGTCATTTTGATATGTGCTATATTAGGACTTAAGCTGAACTACTCATAGTTTATATGAACTATCCTTACAGTTGACTCTTTATCATAAAGGGCCAGGGAATGAACACAGACTTTCATGCTGAGAGTCAAAGTTCCAAGATGAATCCCAGTGTCACTATCAGCCAGAACTGAGCAGTGCTTTGGTCAAAAATCAAGGAATAATATTTAAGAATACTATTTGCTAAATATTGGCAAATGACTTTTTCTAATATGTTTGCTCAAAGTGGGAGAGTCATCTCTCTTTTTTTTTAATTTTTTAAAATTATTTATTGGATACAGACAAGTTGAGAGGGAAGGGGTGATAAAAAGGGAGAAAGACAGAGACACCTGCAAAACTGCTTCACCACTCACAAAGCTTTCCCCCATGCAGGTGGGGACCTGGGTCCTTATGCACTGTAATATATGCTCAACCAGGTGCACCACGATCTGCCCCTTCTTCTTCTAGCTAGCGTTTGCCCTTCTTCCATAGCCAGTCAACAGCGTCAGGTTGAGCCTGATGTAAAGTTTCGAGACCTCCTTTGAATCTGGAGAGGTGGCAGTCGTTGACTATGTGGGTCATAGCCTGTCTGTAGCCGCAGGGGCAGTTCGGGTCGTCTCTGGCTCCCCAGCGATGGAACATAGCAGCGCACCGGCCATGGCCTCTTCGATAGCGATTGAGGAGGGCCCAATCATAACGTGCTAGGTCAAAGCCGGGTTGACGCTTGCAGGGGTCTGTGATGAGGTGTTTGTTCTTTACCTCAGATGACTGCCAACTCTGTTTCCAAGAGTCTGGAACAGAGAAGTTCAGTGTAGGCGTAGGGGGCCAGATTGGGTGAAGAGACGTCAAGCATTGGACAGGGTGGGCGAAGATATCCGCGTATATTGGCAGGTCCGGTCGAGCGTAGACGTGGGAAATGAACTTAGATGATGCCGCATCCCGACGAATATCTGGCGGGGCGATGTTGCTAAGAACTGGCAGCCATGGAACCGGGGTGGAACGGATGGAATAGAATTTGGAATCGACCAAGTGGACATGGGGGCTACAGAACCATACTGGGGCACAGTATTCTGTAGTGGAATAGCATAATGCCAGAGATGATGATTGTAGTGTGGAAGCGCTCGCGCCTCATGAAGAGCTGGCCAGTCTTGCAATGATGTTATTCCTCGCGCCCACCTTTGCTGCAGTTTTTATGAGATGTTTGTGAAATGACAGAGTGCGATAGAGAGTAACACCAAGATAGACTGGCTGGGCTTCATGACGGATTCTTGTATCGTCAAGCTGCACATTAAGCTCACGCGAGGCCAAGGCATGGTGTAGATGGAAAACAGATGATACATACCGTTTTTGCAGTGCTAGGGATTAGTCGCCATTTTTTACAGTAATCAGATATCAGAGACATGTCTTTCATGAGTGTTTCCTCGAGGATGTCGAACTTGAATGCCTGAGTTGCGCGGCAGATGTCATCTGCCCCAGAGATCTGCCCCAGAGAGCCATCTCTTAATTAGAATTCAGTCAGCAGTTTCAGGGCTAGTGGTGGCACACTTGATTGAGCACACATGTGAAACAGCACTTGAGGTGTCTCTCTTTTCTCTCCCTTTCTTTCTCTGCTCCCCTCTCAGTTTCTCTCTTTCCTATCAAATAAAAAGAAAAGGAAAAGAAAAAGGGAAAAAGTGATCACTGGGATTAGTGGATTCATAGTACATGCACTGAGTCTCAGTGATAACCTTGGCAGCAAAAAGAAAGATTGATTCAGTAGTTTTTCCCAATGAAATGTGAGATATCCGTATGTATTATGGAAACAACAGTTATATTTTTGTAATCAAAGTTTTTTTTTTAAAAAAAAAAACCAAATGCCTAATACCTCTTTGCTTTTTTGTTTACAGAAAAGAAAGGAACCAGTGTTTAACTATTTTTGTGATACCTGTGACCGTGGTTTTAAAAATCAAGAAAAGTTTGATACACACATGTCTGAACACACAAAAGTAGGTTTTCTTAGCCGTCCTAAAATTTATTTAGCAAAATGAATATAATATACTTGGTTGAAATTCTGAATTTTTCCACTAAAAGTTTGTAGTTTTTGTAGAAATGTTGTTTGACAACTTGATAAATTAGGCCAATGACCCTAGAATTTGCAGTTTTTAGAATGGGAAGCCCACTCAGTTAAGAAATGGTATGATGACGGAGCAGAATCATCCTGGTTCTTTCTATGTACTTACCTCCTCAGCTGTGTAAGAGGACTAGCTTCCTCTTCCTTTCTATTGCTCCTTGTGAGTTCTTTCCCCTGGACCTTCATTAGTGTTTTGTAAAAAAAAAAAAAAAAAATTAACTAGAATGTTCCATGTTTCTGTCACTTGATAGGAATGTCTTTCATGAGTGGGGGTAGATAGCATAGTGATTATGCAAAGTGACTCATGTCTGAGACCACACCATCATAAGCCAGAGCTGAACTGTGCTCTCGTAAAAAAAAAAAAAAGAAGAAAGAAAGAAAAGAAAAAGGAATGTCTTTCATCTATGAATTAAGATTATTTTACAGCATTGTTCTTGTCATGCTTCACTTCAGTGTTGAAGTAAATAATATGTATTGCTGTACTGGATATTTGAAAGTGGCATTTCTTTTAAAATGCAGCCCTGTATTTTGGAGTATACTTTGTTGATATCATTATGCAGTGGTAACACTACACAGATGAAAAGGCTATATAATATGACTAGAATGTGTCTATATATGTGGTATTGGGAAAATTCAATATAGAAAACATTAGTCTCTGTTTAAAAAAATTCTTACAGTGTCCTGAAGCAGATTGTTCTTTTACTGCACATGAGAAAATTGTCCAGTTTCACTGGAGAAATGTAAGTATTTTTTTAAGTTTTGTTTCATTGATGTCTTATCTTTATACTTCTGTCTTTACATAATAATAAGTAACTTTCCAAAGCAGAAGGACCAGCACAAGGATCCCTGGTTCCCCACCTGTAGTTGGGGTTGCTTCACAAGTAGTGAAGCAGGTCTGCAGGTGTCTATCTTTCTCTCCCCCTCTCTGTCTTCCCCTCCTCTCTCAATTTCTCTCTGTCCTATCCAACAATAGCAGCAGCAGCACAACAATAAAAGCAATAACAACAATGGAAAAAAGATGGCCACCAGAAGCAGTGGATTTGTAGTGCAGGCCCCAGCAATAACACCAAAGGCAACAAAAATAAAAAAATAACTTTCATGGAGTAATTTGTACTCTGTAATTTGTATATCTATCCATTTTGTCCTCACAAGCCACCATGTTAAACAGAATAATAGTGACTATATTTAACCAGTATTTGTTGAAAACCTTAGAACTTGAGTTTTGCACTTGAGTGTCTTGATTCTTAAGTTTTATGCTGTTTTATTATGTCATGCTTTCTCTGAATACAACATATATTCATTACTTCTTTCACTACCTTCTTTAGGTTGTGAGAGCATTCATTTGAATATTTGTTTCAGTTGAGAAATTAATGTCAGATGAGAAAAGAAATGACATGTCCAGGGCTGAAGAGATAGTATAGTGGTTATACAAAAAGAGTTTTATGTCCAAGGCAACAGAGGTCCTAGGTTCAATCCTCAACATACTATAAACAATAACTGAGCAGTGCTTTGGAAAGGAAGGGAGGATGGGAGGAAAGATGGGAATGGGAGGTGATGGTTTCGTTCATATGTGGAATGTAGAGAACTGAACCAAAGTAACATAAAGGGGGTGGGGGCGGGGCGGGTGGTAGCACAGCAGGTTAAGCGCACATGGCATGAAGCACAGGGACCAGCATAAGGATCCTGGTTCAAGCCCCTGGCTCTCCACCTGCTTGGTGGGGGGGTCACTTCACGGGTGGTGAAGCAGGTCTGTAGGTATCTTATCTTTCTCTGCCCCTCTCTATCTCCCCTACTCTCTTGATTTCTCTCTGTTCTATCCAACAACAACAACAGCAGCAATAACGACAAGGGCAACAAAAAATGGGAAAAAGGGCCTCCAGGAGCAGTGGATTCATAGTGCAGTCACCAAGCCCCAGTGGTAACCCTGGAGGCAAAAAAAAAAAAAAAGTAAACTTTCTCTAAGACTTTATGAGAACTCTGTGGTTAATGTTGGGAGAGTGGGAGACAGAACTTTGGTGATGGGTATAGTGTGGAACTGTATACCCTGCAGTATCACAGTCTTGTAAACTACTATTGATTGCAAATAAAAAGTGAAAAGAGAGGGTGGGGAAGAGGGAGAGAGAAGAGAACTAGTGCATTACTCTGGCACATATGATAGCAGGAATCAAACTCAGGTGCTCTACCGACTACTAAGCCACCTCCTGGGCCACTCCCCAGACTTATAAATAGCTAAGAAGGTAATTCTTAAAACTGAGGTTTGCATAGCTGAAAAATAAAGTGATCGTTGTTTATAAATTTTATTTTGGGCAAAGTCTTTTTTACTCCTCATCATGTTTCAAATTAATCAAAAACATATCCTCTGCTTCCTGATATTTACGATGATTTTTCCCCCTAGATGCATGCTCCCGGTATGAAGAAGATCAAGTTAGACACACCAGAGGATATTGCAAGATGGAGGGAAGAAAGAAAAAAGTAAGTAGAAAATTTAGAATTAGTGAAATAACTTTGTTTTACTTTAAGGTTGAACACTTTAAAATAATGACTATTGTGGGTCGGGCGATAGCACAGTGGGCTAAGTGCACATGGCACAAAGCGCAAGTACTGGCTCAAGCATCCTGGTTCCAGCCCTTTGCTCCCCAACTGCAGTGGGGAGCACTTCACAAGCAGTGAAGCAGGTCTACAGGTGTCTTAGCTGTCTCTCTCCGCTCTGTCTTCCCTCCCTCTCTTGGTTTCTCTCTGTCCTATCCAACAACAACAGCAATAACAACAACAACAATAATAAACAACAACGGCAACAAAAAGGTAAAAATAGCCTCCAGGAGCAGTGGATTCGAGTGCAGTTTCTGAGCCCCAGTGATAATCCTGGAGGCATAATAATAATAATAATAATAATACAATATGATGACTATTTTGACCCTGTTGATAGTTTGAAAAAAGGAAATACAGCTTTTGGTAATGTTGCAAGTGTTCAGCTAACTAGGGAAATACCATAGTGGTTGTAGAAAAAGATTTTCTTTTTTTTTTTTTTTTAAGTCTTTTTTTTCCATTTATTTTCCTTTTTGTTGCCTTTGTTGCATTTTTTATTAATGTTGTAGTTATTATTGTTGTTGTAATTGATGTCATTGTTGTTTAATGCCCAACTCCCTGGAAAAAGATTTTTTCATACTTGAGGTACCAAAGGTCCCAGATTCAATCTCTAACACTGCCATAAGCTGGAGCTTAACAGTACTCTAGTTAATGAAAAAAAAGAAAGAAAAGAAAGAAAGAAAGAAAGAAAGAAAGAAAGAGAAAATATTCAACTGAAATGACTAGTCTTAATTGTGTTGTCCTTCATAATTTGTATATAATATCATAATTGGTATATGGTAACAATATGTATTGTTAATTGATGGTTTAGAGGGGTTAGGTGGTGGTGCACCAGGTTAAGCTTACATTACCAAATGCAAGGACCCAGGTTCTAGTCCCCACTCCCTATCTGAGAGGGGGATGCTTCATGAGTGGTAAAGCAGGTCTGCAGGTATCTGCCCTTCTGTCTTCCTACTTCTATCTCCCCTCTCAGTTTCTCTCTGCCTATCAAATAAAATAGAAAGAAAAAAAAGGAGAAAAAAAAAGGCCTCTAGGAGAGTTGGATTTGTAGTGCAGGCACTGAGCCCTGTCAGTAAGTCTGGTGGCATTAAAAGAAAGAAAAAGAAATTTGATTGTATAAAAATAAAAGCAATAGGGAGTTGGGCGTTAGCGCAGCAGGTTAAGCGCATGTGGTGTGAAGTGCAGGGACTGGCATAAGGATCCCGGTTCGAAACCCCAGCTCCCCACCTGCCTGGGATTTGCTTCACAGGCGGTGAAGCAGGTCTGCAGATGTCTTTCTCTCCCTCTCTCTGTCTTCCCCTCCTCTCTCCATTTCTCTCTGTCCTCTGGGCTTCTTGAATCTCTATATCTTTGATATTGTCTAGACTAGAGAAGTTTTCAGCTATTATGGCCTGGAGAATGCTTTCTTCCTGTCCTTCTCTTTCTTCCTCTGGTATGCCAATAATGCGTATATTGTTTCTTTTGAAGTCATCCCATAGGACTCTGTTGTTGTTTTCAGCATCTCTTAATCTCTTTTTGAGATCTCTTACTTCTTTTTTAGTTGTCTCTAATTCATCCTCAATCTTGCTAATTCTGTCTTCAGCCTCACTGATTCTATTCTCTCTGCCTTCTACTGTTTTCTGGAGTTCATCTATTTTGTTGCCCTGTTCTGATACTGTTTTAGCTTGTTCAGCTAGTTGCATTCTTAGCTCAGCGATTTCAGCTTTCAGCTCTCTTAATAACCATGAGATAATTAGTATTTTCTTTCATAGTCTGATTTGTTGTTCCTGTATTTCTGATTACAATTTTTTCAAATTCTTTACTCACTCCTGTGATTATTTCCTTAGCTAATATTTGGATATTGAACTCGTTATTTTGTGCTTCACCCTCTGGGGGACTTTTAGCTGGACTCTTGTCCTGGTTCGAGTCTCCAATATTTCTTCTTGTTGTTTTAACCATTCTATATATTATGAGTTTCCTTTCTCAGTACTTTTCAAATTACTGATCACTATTGCCTGGATTGACTTGTGTCTAAGTAAGTTAATTTAAGGGTTCACAGTGGTGGAAGTTAACAGTTGTTTCACTAGTATTTTAATCCCTGAGTTGGAGCTCAGTGGTTTAAAAGCCTTTTTTTTTTCTTCCCTGTAGGCTATGGGAGCCTGAGGGCTTTTAAGCTATCAATAGGCTTCTTAGCTTAATCACTGACTCCTGACCAAGAGATAAAGCAGGGTGTGGCAGAGATAATCCAGTGGTTATGCAAAGAGACTTTCACAGCCCCTCAGCTATGCCACCAAGGTATAGGTCTTCTCCTGAGTTTCCTGGTTAGATCTCTGTCCCCTGGTGTCCCTCCCTGTTGCTGCTCCAGATTCTCAGGGTAGTAGCAATGGAGACTCAGAGTTGCACTTGGGGAGTCCTCTCCTCCCTTCAGCTGTCCCCTTGTTGGTGGAGCAGACTGGAGGTGGTATCTCAACTGATAAACTGCTGGACTGTTAGCAGTCTCTTAATCTCTCCTTACTCCTCTCTCCTCTCTGTCACCAGCCACACGTGTTTGTGCTCACCGGTGATTTACTGGGTTCCTGTGGTCATTCTAGTCCTCTCTTGTTTTGGTCCTGGGTGGTCTCCTTTGGTATTCCTAGTTGATCCGGGAGAGGAGAGGAGAGGAGAGGAGAGGAGGGGAGGGGAGGGGAAGGAAGGGGAGGAGAAGAGAGAAAGCGATCTGCTGCTGTTCCCTCTCTGTCCTAACAATGACGACAACAATAACTACAACAACAATAAAAATAACAAGGGCAACAAAAGGGAAAATAAATAAAATTAAATTTAAAATAAAAGCAATTTTGTTCATTTAGTATTAGTTCATTGAATTTCCTTATAATGTTGGTTGTAGGAAGCAGGAATGAAAGCTGTATTATGAGTCTATTGGTGAATGTAGTTTGGGGGAACTTTAATAAAAATTCTTCATAATAATTTAGGTCATAAAAAAGTAACTTCCAAAGCCAGTTTTTTCATTCTTTTTTTTAGAGAGCAAAAGAAGTGAGAGACAGAGAGTGGAGATATCATAGCACTACTATTTCTAGACGAACACCCCCCACCCCCAGAATTGAAGCATTTCATATGAACCTCCTTGCTAGATAACTTCTTTTCAGATCTTTTTTTCCTTACAATTCCATTCTTTGAGTATTTGGGCTTCTTTTTCTTGTCTTTTTTTTTTTTTAATTTTATTTTCTGTATATTTTTTTATTTTCTGGGGAGAGGTTAATTACAACACATTTGTCTTATGTGTGTGGTTTCCTGTGTTTGCAGAACAGAACTACATCCTCTTGTTTCTTTCCACCACCACTCCCCATCAAGGATCCCAGGCCCTCTATTCCATTCCTCCCCAGAGTCCTTTGCTTTGGTGCAGTATACTATCCTCAGTTCAAGTTTCATCCTGTGTTGTCCCTTTCTAACTCTTGTCTCCCAAGTTCCACTTACCTGTGGAGTCATCTGGTATTCACCCCTCTCTTCCTTATCTATCCCACCCAACACTTTTCCTTCTGCTTCCAGCAAAGTTGAAGCAAAGACCAAAATTTTAGAGTTTCTGTTCATATGTTTAGGTCTTTGATAATTGCCCTGGGTTCACCAACATTGGTCATATCACTATCCTTTTTGCCCTGCCTTTTCCTATATGTTTACTCATTTTGTTGCTATTATTTGAGTTCCCATTTCTGTTCTACCACAGATTACTTCCTTTGCAGTTAAGAGTTCCTTTGCTCCTTTTCCTCTAGGACTCCTTTTAATAATTATTGTAAGATGCGGTTGGTAATGGAGAATTCCTTCAGTTTCTGTGTGTTTGGGAAGATTTTGATTTCTCCTTCGTTCTTAGAGGATAGTTTGTCACGATAAAGTATTCATAGCTGACAATTCTTATCTCTTAAATGCTATGTCATTCCATTCCCTTGCTTATTGGGTTTGTGCTGTGAAAGTATGATGGCTCTGCCTCTGTATGTCAGTTTCTTCCTTTCCCTTGCAGCCTGCAATATTTCTTCCTTGTCTTTACTTTTGGAAAGTGTTACTATTGTATGTCTTGAAATTGGCTGTTTAGGATTCAGCAGTTTTGGTTTCTGTTCAGCTTCCTCTGTATCTCTATTTGCACCATTGTCCAGGTGTTAAAAGTTTTCTGCCATAATTTCTTCAAATATGCCTTCTGCATCTTTTCTCCTTCTCTTCATCCTCAGGCATGTCAATAACTTTCACATTTTTTTCTTCTAGTGGAATCTGCTGTTTTGCATAAAAATGACTCATTTTTTTGTAAACCTTTCTTCAACAGTTTTACACTCTTAAGAGTGTGGTGATTTTTAACTTTGAGCCTTGCTGTTCTTTCCTCAAGCTTATTTGTTCTGGATACAAGACCTCTTAGAGAAGCCCCAAGTGCTATCTAGAGTTTATTTCCTTTCAGAGTTCTCTTTGTGAATTTTTTTCCCCAAGTCTTTGTGATTTTGGACATTTGCATTTGGAGCATTTGTCCATCTTTCAGTTGAGTGTGGTTTCTTCTGTCTAACCAGCAGGTGGCACTATGGTTGTATTGTTTATATGTGGTGATATGGTGGGAGCAAGGGAGTGCTGTTGTCTTCACTCAGTCCTCAGCTGGGTTTGTCTGCTTCACACTGCACTCTGGCTTCTGGCTGCCTTATGCTGCGGTCTCAGCTAAGTTTGCATGCTATTACTGCAGCTCAAGTCTGAGTCAGAGTTTCAGTTTGTCCCGTTACCTTCCTGCAGGGTACATCTATAGCTCCCTATTAGAGCTGCCTGTCTCACAGTGTCCTCCTGCCCCATTTCATGTGCCTGTTTGTTCCAATCTAATTGTCAATGGGTTTCTTCAAACTTTGTAGGTTGTAATAAGAAGTTCCAGTGTTTTTTTTTTTTGTTGTTGTTGTTTGTTTTACTGCTTTATCTGGTTTGTTCCCTAGTATGATTGTTCAGTCCTTGTTACTCCCTGGCCATGCCCCCACTGCTCCACTGCATGTATTTATATATGCCACATCTTTTTTCTTTTCTTGTCTATTTTTTCCTATTTGGTTTCTCCAGTTGTTACATGATTTATTTATTTATTTTTGAAACATTTCTTTTTTTTTAGATAGAAGTGGAAATTGAGAGGGAAAGGGAATGAGGAGAAAGAGATATACATGCAGTACTGTTTCACTGCTCATGAAACTTCCCTTCTTGCAAGTGGGGACTGGGAGCTTGAAAATGTATACACCACCATGTTTTTCTTAGTAATAATACTTAAATTTTTTTGATTTTGATCATTAAATACTTTCTACATAGAACAAAACATTACAGAGAAAGCCAAACTGAGGGACTGGGTGGTAGTGCAGTGGGTTAAGCACAAGGACTGGCATAAGGATCCTAGTTCAAGCCCCAGGCTCCCCACCTGCAGGGTGTTGCTTCACAAGTGGTGAAGCAGGTCTGCAAGTGTCTGTCTTTCTCTCCCCTTCTCTGTCTCCTCCCACCCCTAGATTTCTCTGTCCTATTCAACAAGAACAATAGCAAGGGCAATAATGAGGGTAACAAAATGGGAAAAATAGCCTCCAGGAGCAGTGGATTCATGGTGCAGGCACTGAGCCCTAGAGATAATCCTGGAGGCAAAAGAAAAAAAGAAAAAGAAAGAAAAAGAAAACCAAACTAAACTGTATTTACTTTATTATTAAAGAAAGTTAATATGTTAACTCTTCTTTTTTTAATTTGTTTTTATTATCTTTATTTATTGGATAGAGACAGCCAGAAATTGAGAGGGAAGGGGGAGATAGAGAGGGAGGTAGTTAGGGAAACACCTGCAACACTGCCACACCTCTCACAAAGCTTTCTGCGGGTGGGGGGAATCAGTGAATATGTCAACTTTTTTTTTTTTTTGTCTTCAGGATTATTGCTGGGGCTGAATGTGTCAGCTTTCAAAAGCAACTTTCCCCATATGAACTGTGCCCTCTTGTGGTTTTGTATAATGAGTGCTCTTTATTTATTTAATATTTTTATTAATTTTTTAACTTATTTAAAAAAGGAGACATTAACAAAACCATAGGATAAGAGGGATACAACTCCACACAATTCCCACCACCAGAACTAGGTATCCCATCCTCTCCCCTGATAGCTTTCCTATTCTTTTTCCCCCTGGGAGCACGGACCCAAGGTCATTGTGGGATGCAGAAGGTGGAAGGTCTGGCTTCTGTTATTGCTTCCCTGCTGAACATGGGTGTACACTGGTCGATCCATACTCCCAGCCTATCTCTCTCTTTCCCTGGTAGGGTGGGGCTCTGGGGAAGTGGAGCTCCAGGACACATTGGTGGGGTCGTCTGTCCAGGGAAGTCTGGTTGGCATCATGCTAGCATTTGGAACCTGGTGGCTGAAAAGAGAGTTAACATACAAAGCCAAACAAATTGTTGAGCAATGAGTGCTCTTTAAATACAAAAAGAATTTCCCCCATAATTACATATTGATTCCACACATTTGTGTTGCTTTTTTGTTTATTTTCTTTGTGTTAGCCAGAACATGCTAAACTCTAGTGCATTGCCCAGAGTGGTATTGAAACAAGAACTTTGTATCCTCAGGCATGCGTGTCTCTTTGCATGGCCGTTATGCTCTCTCTCCCACCCATGCAAGCAACTTTCTTTTCTTTTTTTTTTTTTTTTTTTCCTCAAGGGTTATTACTGGGGCTCAGTGCCTACACAAATCCACTGCTCCTGGAGGCTCTTTTTCCCATTTTGTTGCCCTTATTGTTATTGTTGCCATTGCTATTGTTGTTGGATAGGACAGAGAGAAATCAAGAGAGATGGGGAAGACAGAGTGAGAGAGAGAAAGATAGATACCTGCAGACCTGTTTCACTGCTTTTGAAGTGACCCCCCTGCAGGTGGGGAGCCAGGGACTCGAACCGGGATCCATTGCTGGTCCTTGTACTTTGTGCCATATGCACTTAACCCCAGTGTGCTACTGCCTGGTCCCTGCAACTTTTTAAATAATGGTTTAATTTAAATTTTTTCAGGTATACAGTCAGTGTTTGAAAAGACAAAGATTTTATAATATATGACCAAGGTCACTAAAATGAGGAAATTGGATGAGGATAGTAGTATTAGATGAATACCTGTTGTTGCGTTGTAATAAAGTATTTTGAAATTATTTTTTTTTCTGAATTTATCTGAAATTCTTCCATATCTTTTCCTTTTAAATTCTTAAACATATTTAAAGTGTTTACACATTATTTCTATATGTAAACTTCATTAATGAAAAATATGGGAAACACTTCCTTTGGTGCATTTGATAGGTTTCTTAAACACATTCCCTAGCAGTCTTGTTTTGTTTTAAACTTGGGGAGGGGGGCAAAATAGTTCACCTGGATAGCTTTGCTATGCACATTACCCAGACTCGAGCCTGACCCCCACAAAATTGGTGGAGGCTTTAGTACTGTGGTGTTTTTCCCTCCCTCTCTGGAGTAGGGGTTGTGTGTGGGAGAGGACTTTCTTTTAAAATTTTTATTTATAAAAAGGAAACACTGACAAAAACCGTAGGATAAGAGGGGTACAACTCCACACATTTCCCACCACTAGAACTCCGTATCCCATCTGGGAGGGGACTTTTGAAAATATATTTACTTACAAATATGTCTCATTCTTAAAAATGTAGTTATTTAAACTCATACTAATATTGCAGAATAGTCCTTATGTCTTGAATTTTTTTCTTATGTGTCTAACATTCTTTCTGGGGATGCTATAATAAGTCTTTGACATGCAGAAGTATGTATAAAATCTTTCTGTAAATGCTTTCTCTCACTCTTTTACTCATGTGTTGAGGGCTGACTAGGTCACAGCAAGGAAGCTTCTGTGACTAGAAACCCTTGGAAGAAAGTTCTAAACATTTTCATGGTATATTGCTCATTTATCTTGACTTCTATTCTTTTATCTTCACAGAAGTGTCCCTCTGTTTAATGAAAAAGTTAAGACTTGCCAAAAAAGGAAAAAAAGAAAACCCTCACATCACTGCCCCTTCCCCTGCAAATATAGAGGTTTCTCTTCCCCCCCTCAATTCCTATTGAAGTACAATGCTATGAGATTTGGCATTAAGGAAAATAAATAGTAAGGGGTTATTTGCAAAGCCTTTATTTATTTTTTATTTTTTTTATTCTTCACTATATAATTGATTCATTTTAATTTGCCCATCCCTTTATTCTTTTCCCTTTTTGTAGTTCTTTTTTTTTAAAATTTTTTATTTATAAAAAGGAAACTTTGACTAAACCATAGGATAAGACGTATAAAACCCCACACAATTCCCACCACCAGAACTCTGTATCCCATTCCCTTCCCTGATAGCTTTCCTATTCTTTAAACCTCTGGGAGTATGGACCCAAGGTCATTGTGGGATGCAGAGATGGAAGGTCTGGCTTCTGTAATTGCTTCCCTGCTGAACATGGGTGTTGACAGTTCGATCCATACTTCCAGCCTGTCTCTCTCTTTCCCTAGTGGGGAAGGGCTCTGGGGAAGTGGAGCTCCAGGACACGTTGGTGGGATTGTCTGTCCAGGGAAGTCTGCAAAGCCTTTATTTTAAGAATGATGAAATATATTTCACAATACATTGGAAGTCCACTAGGTGGAGTGGTTTTGTGGTGTTTGTTTTAATAGTATTGTGGCTCAGAAGAAATACTTTCTAAATTGTGCCTCCAGTTCTTTTAGAACAGGGCTGCAGGGGAGTTGCTCCTAAAGAAAGCTATTACATCTTTTTGAAATTCAGAAAGATTTGAAACTGTTTCAGTACAAACAGTGGTATGTAGCTCATTGCTGGTAAAGAGAACTTAGGTATTTGTCTTAATTAATTTTTATTTATGTATTTTGGATAGAGATAGAATTCGAGAGGGAAGTGGGAGATAAACGGAGACAATGAAAGAGACAGCTGCAGCAGTAACTGCTCATGAAGCTTCCCCCCCTGCAGGGGAACTAGAGGCTTGAACCTTGCACTTTGTAATGTGTGCGTTCTACTGAGTGTGCCACCATCTGGCCCCAGGGAAGAGCAAGCCTAGGAAATAGTCAATAAATGGGTTGATGATTTGATGATAGGAAAGAATTAAAGAGAAGTACAGTGTAACCAGAATGATCTGTACTTGAAGAATGGTTGGCACAGTTTTTCCTAACTCATTGACTGTCATTGAAGGCTTATAGAATAGACAAGGGGAAAGCACCGATGAAGTAAGAAATGAAAGAGAAAGAAGAAAGAAGGAAAGTGGGCATATGGTCCCATGCCATTTTTTTCCCCCTGAGATATTGAAGGGAGGTGGAAATATAGAGAGAAAAGTAATATTGGCAGATATAGATACAGAGAAACCAATGAATTCAGTTGTGGACATACCACTTACCTTTCCTTTTCACTCATAACATTCATTCCATAGCAGCAGATGTTGGATTAAGTTTTACCTGGATGCAACTGTGCACTGTAAAATACTGTTCTTTTTTTTCCTTTGTATTTGTTGTTTCAAGTATACTTTAGGAATTTAAACAGTGTCCTTTATTCAGGCTCCAGATTTGTCCTTTCCTCTTATCCCTGGTAAATACTGCTGGGAGTGGGGGAAGGCAGATCCTGACTGGTGATATATTTGTAGCTTGGCATTGTGTTTCTGACTGACCTTATTTGTGATAATTTACAGATTTCCATCAGGGACCAGGAGATAGCTCACTTGGTAGAGCTGCACACTTTACCATGTGAGAGGACCCAGAATCAAGCCCACATGGGAGCAATTGCAAGCAGGGGGAGAGCTTCACAAGCTGCAGAGCACTGTTATGTCTCCTCTCTCTTTCTCCCTCCTTCTTTCTTTCCTTCTCTGTCTCTTATCTATTTAAAAAGAAAAGAGGGGCTGGCTGGTAGCACAGTGGGGTAAGTGCACATGGAGCAAAGCGCTAGAGTCAGCTTAAGGATCCCAGTTCGAGCCCCCCACTCCCCACCTGCAGAGTCACTTCGCAGACAAGTCTGCAGGTGTCTATCTTTCTCTCCTCTGTGTCTTCCCCTCCTCTCAGTTTCTCTGTCCTACCCAACAACAACAGCTTTGACAACAATAACAACTACAACAAGTGCAACAAAATGGGAAAAATAGCCTCTAGGAGCAGTGGATTTGTAGTGCAGGCACTGAGCCTCAGCAATAACCCTGGAGGAAAAAAGAAAGAAAGGGAGAGGGAGGGAGAAGGGGAGGATCCTTTAGGCTCAGTGGAATTGTGCAGGCACAGAGCTCCAGTGATAAATCCAGGGATGTGGGGACTGTAACAACAGAATTCTATCAAAGAAGCTCTCACATCTTTGCTGTCGTACATAAGAAATCCTTTTTATATTTTACATAAAATTCACTTTTTAAAAAAATAGCTTTGGGAGTCGGGCTGTAGTGCAGCGGGCTACGTGCAGGTGGCACAAAGCACAAGGACCGGCATAAGGATCCCGGTTCAAACCCCAGCTCCCCACCTGCAGGGGAGTTGCTTCACAGGCGGTGAAGCAGGTCTGCAGGTGTCTGTCTTTCTCTCCTCCTCTCTGTCTTCCCCTCCCTCTCTCCATTTCTCTCTGTCCTATCCTACAGCAACAACAATAATAACTACAACAATAAAACAACAAGGGCAACAAAAGGTAATAAATAAATAAAATAAATATTAAAAAAAATTTTTTTAAATAGCTTTATATTCTTAAGATTTTTTGTGTTTACTTATTGAATAGAAACAGAGAGATTGAGAGGGAAAGAGAAACACCCACAGCACTGTATCACTAGTCATGAAGCTTTTCACCTACAGGCTTAAATGGGATTCTTACGCACTGTAATGTGTGTGCTTAACCAGGTGCGCCACTGCCCAACCCCTCTAGAGTTCACTTGTCACTATTCTTTACCATTAAGGAAGCACTTATATAGCTTTTTCTTGCTTATACATGGTACACTAAAGTGTCAGATCTTTTTTTTTTTAATTTTTTAAAAACTTTGTTTAATTTTAATAAGACAGAGATAAATTGAGAGGAAGGGGGATAGAGAGGGAAAGACATCTACAGCACTGCTTTGCTGTTTGTGAAGCTTTCCCCCTGCAGGTGAGGACTGGGGACTTAAACCCAGAACCTTGTGCACTGTAATGTGTGTGCTTAACCAGGTGTGCCACTGCTTGGTCGCAATATAGTGTCAGGTCTTATATTTAGCACGTGGTCTAACATATTAAGGTTCTGCTGTACTTAGTACAAGATGTTCAGTGAATAAATAAATGCAACTTATAGGAATAAATGAATGTGACAGAGGTAGAAGGTATTGAGTAGTTGTGAGTTACATGCTTAGATATTGTGGAGCTTCTGGCAGTCAACACTTTTGACTCATCTTTTCTGCTTCTGCATTTTCTATCTTCAGGCTAAGAACAGCTGGCTGCCATCATCTCTGCACAATCATTTATTATCACTTTTCTTCCTCTTTTCAAAGCTATAAATACTGTCCATTCCTTTCATCTTTCTTCAGAAGTTTTTGTTGTTCATCCTGCTAATTATCTTTTGAGTTTTTTCTGGATCCCTCCAGAACTTTACTTTTCTTCAACATTCCCTTTTTGGTTTAAATATACAATATTTGACACAAGGCCTTTTTTTGTTTGTTCTTTTTTTACCACACTTAAGTCTCATTAGAGGAGGACTTTAGAGTTATACATATGCCAGATTTCATTTCATATAAAATTAGATTGTTTGCTTTCCAAAAGTATAGTCATATAGTATTGAGTTGGCTGTCAGATTTTTTATGTATGTGACCTTGCTCTTTTCCTCTTATGTTTATTTATAACTGCATATGCATCATCTTTTATTTATGGAATTTATTTTTCTTGGCTGACTAGATCGCTTTGCACTGTCCTCATTGAATGAAATTCATTGCCCTTTTTTCTGACTGCTTCACCACTTACTTAATGCCATTTCCATTGTTGTCATCCAGTTTGGCTAACTCATAGACTTCATATTGCCTGCTATTCAAGTTAATGCAGACAGACATTTCTACAACACTGTTTCTGCTAGAGAACTAGCAGAAACAGTGTTGTAGAAATACAGTTTGTTACCATTTCTCAGAATTTACTAGTGAACAGCCAGACTGAGTACTGAGGTTGTATGCCCTCTTCTCTTTCTCCCTCACCACCAGAGTTGGGCCTGTATCTCCACACAACTGTGCTAAGAACAAAGAAAGCCTTGTCAGAACAATTTATCTTGCACACTGCTGTCAGATTTCATCTTAATCATTACTTTGCATATATGTTTTTCTGCTCATAATTTTTAGTGGCTCCCCACAACTGCTGGACTATGGTTTTTTTTTTTTTTTATTTCCCTCCAGGCTTATCACTAGGGCTCAGCCTGCACCATGAATCCACTACTCCTGGAGGCCAGTCCTCCCCCCTTTTTATATTGTTGCCATAACTATTACCGTTGCCATTGTTGTTGGACAGGAAAGAGAGAAATCAAGAGAGGAGAGGAAGACAGAGAGGGGAAGAGAAAGATAGACACCTGCACACCTGCTTCACCTCTTGCGAAGCGACCCCCCTGCAGGTGGGGAACCAGGGGCTCGAATCGGGATCCTTAGATGGGTCCTTGTACTTCGTATCATGTGCACTTAACCTGCTGCACTACTGTCCAGCCCCTTATATATATGCTTTTTATTCTGGCATTCAAGGGACATTTTGGCTTCAGTCTTTCTTTCTGGTCTGATTTCTTATATGATTATATTATATTTTTTGAAAAATGACCCATTTGTCATTCCTTGGATACCACTCACAATTTCCAAGGCCTTAATTTGTTTGTTCTACTCCAAATACTCTAAAACTTCTCCATTTGATTTTTGTTAATATTATTCACAGCTTATTCTTTCTTATTTCTTTCTTTCTAGATTTTTCCAGTGAGATACAATCTTTCTATCTCTTAATCTTTGTACTCTTTGAGATTGCTTATTATAACTTAACCTTTGTTATACCTATTTTTGTGTGGTTTTTTTTTTATCCTTTCCAGTGGACTGTATCTGTTTTAGAGAGCCATTTTTTCCTCACATTGATAACTTTGGATTTGCCTAGTATATATTTGCATAAATAATTTCATAGTTTATCTTTTTTCCTGTAGTGTATAATATTTACAGGTACACATCAAATGGATGAATTAAATCAGTTTGAGGACACTATATAATTTAAAATTCAAGTCTCAGCCTCTTAGATAGTCACAGAATGCTAACAAAGTTCACAGACTGATAGCCCATCATTTGTAATAGCACTATATAGTCTTCTTTTTCCCTCTTTGAAAAATTCTAGAAGCAGTTAAGGGTTTAGAATCACTTAATGATTTAGTTGTTAGTAGAACAAAAATTGCTAAATGCCTAAGTTTATTGATTTAATAATTAAAGTTGTATTCTAAAATATTAATAATTGTAAAATGTTTTGTTTGTTTTGTAGAAACTACCCAACTATAGCAAATATTGAAAGGAAAAAAAAATTAAAAATTGAAAAGGAAAAAAGTGGAGCAGTATTGTCAACAACACAGTATGGGTAAGTTTCCTTACATTGCTCACATTCTAAGTATTATTTTAAAATTTCTATTTATTTATTTTCTGAGAGAGAAACTGATCAGAGCACCACTCAGTTCTGGCATATGGTGGTGCCAGGGATTAAATCTAGGCCCTCTGTTACCTCAGTCCTACAACTCCCGTTGTCAAAATTTGAGTTATCTCCCAGGCCCCTTGACGCTATTTTAAGCAAAAATGTTTACAAATAAAAAGTACACTTCAAAAATCTTTACATTTCCAATTCTGAAAGTACGTAATGCCATATGTGTGTGTGTGTGTGTATTAAATAAAGTTATTATAAAGTTATTATTATATTAAATAAAGTTATCAAGACATGTCTCTTTAAAATTACCTGCCCCTAGGGGCTTCGGTGGTAGCTCAGCGGGATAGGCATACATGGCACAAAGCGCAAGGACCAGCAAAAGGATCCTGGTTTGAGCCCCCGGCTCCCCACCTGCAGAGAAGTCGCTTCACAAGTGGTGAATCAGGTCTACAGGTGTCTGTCTCATCCCCTCACTATCTTCCCTTCCTCTCTCCATTTCTCCCTGTCCTATCCAATGACAACAACAACATTTAAGTATCCTTAAAAATGAGTAGACAAGAGTTCACACCCATGGTCCAGGAGATGGCACAGTAGGTAAGGCACTGGACTCTCAAGCATGAGGTCCCAGGTTCAGTCCCTCGCAGCACATGTACCAGAGTGATGTCTGGTTCTTTTCTCCACTTATCTTTTTCATTAATAAATAAAATATTTTTTAAAAAATTCACACCCTATTTTATAAAGTGAATTTCATGTACACTAGAAAGAATACTGCCAGTTATATTCACTAGCTATTGCTTATATGGTATGGTCCAAGTTCAGAGAGGTTAACATATGAAACATGCATTTTGAAATTGATAAAGTACACTATAATCTTTTAATGATCTACCACATATTTCAGTTTTTTTCTTGAGAGGTCAGTGTCTTGGATTAAGAATTACTTCTCTCTCTCTTTCTCTCTCTGTCTCTGTCTCTCTCACTCACTTTAGCAAGATGAAGGGAATGTCCAGACATTCACAGATGGCAAAGACCAGAAGTCCCGGCAAACATCACAAATGGAAAAATGATCATGCTGAGCAGAAAGCTTCCACTGGCTCAGGCCACCACTTGTGTGATTCAAAACCTAAAGGTCCACCTGTGATGAATGCAGACCAACCGAATGTTGTGGCAGTCACTGACTCTGGTAAGCTGAACAGGACAACAACTGGTTTGTGGGCTGTTTAATAATGCATATGTGAAAAAGCAGAGTGATGTTTTTATTTTGAGTAGAGTGTCTTTCTTGTCAGAAAGCCTGGCTTCAGGATATCTTTTCTGAATCTCTTAGAGGAAGGTACATGAGGCAGGCAGGCTCTGGAAGGGTGATCATATTTATTTGATAAATTATTGGATTTAAGTATTTTTCCTGAGGGCATAGGAAAAGTGTGTGTGTGTGTGTGTGTGTGTGTGTGTGTCACTTGAGTTTCCTCTAAAATACTGTTTAAAATACTGTTATGGGAGTCAGGCAGTAGCACTGCGGGTTAAGCACACATGGCGCCAAGCACAAGGACCTGCGTAAGGATCCTGGTTCGAGCCCCCGGCTCCCCACCTGCAGGGGAGTCCCTTCACAGGTGGTGAAGCAGGTCTGCAGGTGTCTATCTTTCTCTCCCCCTCTCTGTCTTCCCCTCCTCTCTCCATTTCTCTCCTATCCAACAACGACGACATCAGTAACAACAACAGTAATAACTATGACAACAATAAAAGGGCAACAAAAAAGAAAATAAATAAATAAATATAAAAAAAATCAAATGAACAAAATACTGTTACCAGATCTGGAATGCCTATGGTAGTTGATACTTGTGGGTGTGCAGACACCTGTCTTGGGAACATGTGGAACTGTAGTCCCCTGGCCACAAGAGTCCTAGAAATGAACATTTACTCAATTAAGTGATTTTTAAAAATTTTTTTATTAAACTATGAGGTTTAGAGAGCTTCAGGAGACCAACTGGTGGTTGGTCTCACCTGATTGAAGTACACATGTCACCATGTGCAGGGGCCCAGGTTCAAGCCTCTGGTCCCCACCTGCAGATGGGGTGCTTCATGAGCAGTGAAGCAGTATTGCAGGTGTCTGTCTCCCCACTCCCTCTCAGTTTCTCCCTGTTCTATCAAATAAAAAAGAACTTCAGTTTGCTGAGCAAAAACACAGCCATTGGTTTTACTCATATATGGAATATAGAGAATTGTAATATATGTGAACTGGGAAGGGAGGAGTATGAATTAGCTTATCTCTAAGACTTATGAATACTATGGTGGTTATAGTTGGAGCTGGGGGCACAGAATTTTAGTGGTAGGTGTGGTGTGGAACTCTACCTCTGCGATTTTATAATTCTGTAAAACATTATTAATTTACTAATAAAAAATTTTAAATCCACATATACCCTCTAAACTTCCTAGAACAGGAAGACTTGCCCCTGTGCTTGAGACCCTGTCTGATATCAGCCTCCTTTTCTCTTTATCTAACTGTTCATTTGCATCCTTTAAAATGTCCTTTCCAATAGGACCTAGAAATAGCTCATCCAGTAGAGCACAGACCTTGCCATATGTGAGACCCTGGGTTTAAACCTCAGTATCATAGGGGAGCATCACAGTATTGGAGGAAGCTCCATAGGCACTAGAGTGATGCTGTGATATCTTTTTTTCTCTGTTCCTTTCTCTTAATCTCTCTATCTGAAATTAAAAGAATAGAATTTGACCTGGGAGCAGCAGTGTCGTGCATTAGTGAGGCAATAATAATAATAATAAATTATCTCAATGCCAACCATAATCATTTTGTGCCACCTTAATTTTATAGGCAACATCCATTTAAACACATGTTATCTTTTACCTAGGATTTCTTCTGGACTTTTATATTCTCCAAATCAGTGTTTCTGACTATTATTCTTCAGCTTTTTACTCTAGTGATAGCTACAAAAAAATAATAATAATAGGTCTTCTTTTTTCATGTACCCTAAATATTCCTGGTATCTGCCAGTTTCATTTTTTTTTTGTATGTTTTTGTGCTTAGAACATTACTCAGACGTCACCTTTCACATTTTAGATCACACAGCTTTTCTCAAGTATCTTTATAAACAGCATTTGTTGACTAAATGCTGTAGTACAAGAGAAAGAAAGTTAAGGGTGATCACTAGGTATTCAACTACCATTGAAAAGGAAGAGTTTTCATTTACTTAGATGAAGCCTATGAAAGACATATGGAGTAGAAACCAAACGCTTGCTTTTGGACATGTTCATCTTTGAAATGCCAGTTTGACATATAAGTCAAACAGTTAGAATGGACAGTTATATTATTCTGAAATTTATGGAAGACTAGAGATACTATTTAATTTGAGATCAAAATGATCTTGAGAGGAAGAGGAAACAAAATATTGGTGAGGAGTGAAACCTGGCACTTGAGAACTTTTGAAATTGGTCAGTAGGGAAATTGGGAAAGGAGAACCAAGTGAAGAAAAGTGTTTTTTCAACATGGGAACATAGCTGCTGTTGTACTGTTAGATAAAATAACCTAAAATGTATTGGATTGTTGGAAATGTCAGTATGCTTTTTTGCATAGAAGAACATGCCACAACCAACCCAATATGTAGATTTGGCTACTCAGAGGAATCAGGCTAACTTAAAAGAAGTTTCACTGGTTTGGTACATCAGAAAGGTAGATTGGAGTAGATCCTGAGAGTAGGTAGGAAATTTCAGACCAGAATGTTTCCTAGTGAATTATATTAAATAATTATTTAGAGTTTTACTATAAACAGAACTGAGAAACGGGGCAATAGCTGGAAGAAGACATTTATTAGGGGTGCTGGGTGGCACATCCAGTTAATGCACATAGTACTATGTCCAAGGACCCAGCTTTGAACCAACACCCCCCCACCTATAGCAGGGACACTTTGAAGCAGGTCTGCAGGTATCTATCTCTCCATTTTCCCCTCCATTCTTAATGCCTCTCTGTCTTATTGAATAAAATAGAAAAAATGAAAAAAAAAAAAAGGCTGCTAAGATCAGTAGATTTGCAGTATTGGCACAGAGCCCCAGCAATAACTCTAATGGCAAAAATAAATAAAGGCATTTATTACCAGTTGGATGTCTTTTTTTTTTTTTTGCCTCCAGGGTTATTGCTGGGATAGTCTACACTATGAATCCACTGCTCCTAGAGGCTATGTTTTCCCCTATGTTGCCCTTGTTTTGTTTATCATTGTTGTTATTGTTGCTGTCATTGTTGTTGGATAGGACAGAGAGAAGTCGAGAGAGATGGGGAAGACAAGAGAGGGGGAGAGAAAGATAGACACTTGCAGACCTGCTTCACCACTTGTGAAGTAACCCCCGCCTTGCAGGTGGGGAGCCAGGGGCTCCAACCAGGATCCTTATGCTGGTTTTTGTGCTTTACACCATGTGTGCTTAACTTGCTGCACCACCACCCAGCCCCCTAAATGTCTTCATTTTTATTTATTTACTTTTTAAATTTTTTATTAGGGGATTAATGTTTTATATTCAACAGTAAATAATAATAGTTTGTACATGTATAACATTTCTCAGTTTTCCACATAACAATACAACCCCCACTGACCTACCTCTGTCATCCTTTCTGGACCTGTACTGTCCGCCACCCACCCCAGAGTCTTTTACTTTGGTGCAATAACACGAACTCCAGTTCAGGTTCTACTTGTGTTTTCTCTTCTAGATAGATGTCTTTTTTTTTTTTTGCCTCAGGGCTATTGCTGGGGCTCAGTGCCTGCACCATGAATACACTGCTCCTAAAGGCCATCTTTTTTTCCCCTTTTGTTGCCCTTGTTGTTGTAGCCTTGTTGTGATTATTATTGTTGTTGATGATGTTGTTCATTGTTGGATAGGACAGAGAAATGGAGAGAAGCGGGGAAGACAGAGAGGGGGAGAGAAAGATAGACACCTGCAGACCTGCTTCACCATTTGTGAAGCAACCCCACTACCACCCAACCCCCAGATGTCTTCATTTTTAAGAAGAGGACTTTATGTTTCTTGTAGAAGATATTTTAATCTACTGGGATTTGGAATCAGATAGCCAAGATTTAAATTAGATCCAATTGTTGCATGATTTTGTTACATGAAAGAAAACTTGTTCATATTCTGAGTTTTAGTTTCCCCACCCAAAACTAGTAGTAAAATTGATAGCTTACATGAAATAAATAAACTTGAACTTTTGAAGAGCATTGTAGTCAATTATATTTTATATTGTTATTGGACTTTTACAGTTTATGTTCTTATTATTCAGATAATGGAACAAAACAGTCTCCATACTAATTGTCATAGATTCATGTTTAATCCACTATTCATGTATGTAAAAGTTATGTGTATAAAACTACATGTTGGGGGTCGGGCGGTGGCACAGTGGGTTAAGCGCATGTGGCGCAAAGTGCAAGGATCGGCGTAAGGATCCCAGTTCGAGCCCCCAGCTCCCCACCTGCAGGGGAGTCGCTTCACAGGCGGTGAAGCAGGTCTGCAGGTGTCTATCTTTCTCTCCCCCTCTCTGTCTTCCCCGCCTCTCTCCATTTCTGTCTGTCCTGTCCAACAACGAACAACATCAACAATGGCAATAATGATAACCACAACAAGGCTACAACAACAAGGGCAACAAAAAAAGGGGGGGGGAATGGCCTCCAGGAGCGGTGGATTCATGGTGCAGGCTCTGAGCCCAGCAATAACCCTGGAGGGGAAAAAACAAAAAAAACTACATGTTTTCCTTTCTCTATATGAATACACATGATAAGGTATTAAGTTAGCTTAAAGTTGATAAGAAGGGTAAATATTGGGTAATGTGGGTGAGTGGAAGAGAGAGGACTTAACCCCCCCTTTTTTATTGGGGGGGATTAATAGTTTACAGTAAGTACAGTTGTTGGTACATGAATAAAATAGGTATCTGCAAACGCTCTCACCCCCAACCTCCATCTCCCTCCACCATCATGCTCCGTGATCTGAACTTTAACTTTACAAATTGAAGTCCATATTTACATAAAGTATACTTCTGTGGTTAGGAAGGTAGCTTGGTGTATAGAACACATTCCTTGCTTGTGTGAGGCCCTGGCACTGCATATGCAGAAGTATGTCTCTCTTCCTCATGAAATAAAAATATATTAGTATATTCCTTTTTTTTTTTTTTTTGTTCTGGCCTTAAGGGTTATCACTGGGGCTCGGTGCCTGCACCATGAATCCACTGCTCCTGGCAGCCATCCCCTTTTCATTGTTGTTGCTGCTGCTGCTACGGTTGGATAGGACAGAGAGAAATTGAGAGGGAAGGGGAAGACAGACACCTGCAGACCTGCTTTACCACCCGTGAAGCAACTACCCTGCAGGTGGGGAGCCTGGATACTTATGCTGTTCCTTGTGCTTTGAGCCATGTGCACTTAACCTTCTGCACTTTCACTGTCCCCCTGCCCCATATTCCTATTTCTTTTTTTTTTTTTCCTTCTCCAGGGTTATTGCTGGGCTCGGTGCCTGCACCATGAATCCACCGCTCCTGGAGGCCATTTTTTCCCCCCTTTTGTTGCCCTTGTTGTAGCTTCGTTGTGGTTATTATTATTATTGCCCTTGTTGATGCAATTCGTTGTTGGATAGGACAGAGAGAAATGGAGAGAGGAGGGGAAGACAGAGAAGGGGAAAGACACCTGCAGACCTGCTTCACCGCCTGTGAAGCAACTCCCCTGCAGGTGGGGAGCCGGGGGCTCGAACCAGGATCCTTACGCCGGTCCCTGCACTTTGTGCCACATGCACTTAACCCACTGCGCCACCGCCCGACCCCCACATATTCCTATTTCTAACTGGCATTATTTTGGTTTCCCTTAGGCTAACGTGGTAACCATTAAATGCTGGTTTGAAACACTTCATATTGATTGGCGGGTGAATTGGTTCATTAAACTGACAAGTTATTGGCTTCATTTTTCTTTTTCTTTAATTTTTTTATTGGGAGATTAATGTTTTATATTCAGTAGTAAATACAATAGTTTGTACATGCATAACATTTCTGTTTTCCACATAACAATACAACCCCCACTAGGTCCTCTGTCATCCTTTTTGGATCTGTATTCTCCTCCCCACCCACCCCAGAGTCTTTTACTTTGGTGTAATACACCAACTCCAGTTCAGGTTCAACTTGTGTTTTCTTTTCTGATCTTGTTTTTCAACCTCTGCCTGAAGAATAAGATCATCCCCATATTCATCCTTCTGTTTCTGACTTATTTCACTTAACCTGATTTCTTCAAGCTCTATCCAAGATGGGCTGAAAATGGTGAAGTCACCGTGACTTCATTTTTTCAGTCAGGTTTTGTTCTTATTAGTTATTTAGCATATATTTAAGACATTTTCAGAACAAAAAAAAATTTTTTTTTTCCTCAGAGCACTCCTCAGCTGTGCTTATAGTGGTGCTGGGGATTGAACCTGGGACCTTTGGTACCACAGGCATGAAAATCCTTTTTACATAACTACTATGCTATCTCCCCAACCCTAACCCTAAGACATTTTCAAAGCTACCAAAAAATACAGTAGTGACCCTGGGCTATAATTATGCTTTCTAGGCTTAGACCAAACACTTGACCTTTGGCAGATTCTTGGATTCTCCTGCTAGCTTGTTTACATAAGTTCTTAGAAGTCCTAAATAATAGAAACTTTGGTCTTTAGATTTATTTCAGCCTAACTCTTTGACTAAGCTTTGTCTATAGAATGGTTATTAATATTACTTATTTCCTCTAAAACTGAGCTTAAAAACAAGAACATTTATTTTTTTATTTTTTATTAATTTTTTATTGTTGTAGTTATTGTTGTTATTGATGTTTTTGTTGTTAGATAGGACAGAGAGAAATGGAGAGAGATGGGGAAGACAGAGAGGGGGAGAGAAAGATAGATACCTGCAGACCTGCTTCACCGCCTGTGAAGCGACTCCCCTGCAGGTGGGGAGCCGGGGGCTCAAACCGGCATCCTTAACATCTGTCCTTGAGCTTTGTACCACGTGCACTTAACCCGCTGCGCTACCGCCCAACTCCCAACAAGAAA